>NW_028295171.1:0-212000 GCF_964341445.2 Mesoplodon mirus
AATGAGTGTGAATATTTAGTGACCATTAGCACTGGGTTTAAAGCTGCTGTTGTGGGAAACGGCCACAAGGCGGCAGCATTTCTCCATTCCCAAATCTGGTTACTAGGACAGCAGAGCCTTTCTGGAAGTCGTGTTCCTATGTTGTTAGTTAGAATGCAACGTGCCAGAAGAAACGCCCATAAGTTTATGTCTCATTACTTCTTCTTGGTTTTTAAAATTTATTTAATCGGGGTAATGATTAGATATTGTTTGTCCAGGTGGACACAATCTGGTTGATTTGTACAATATATATGTCTATTCATGTTCAGATCCTCTTCCCATGTAAAATATTACAGTGTTCTGTAGACCTCCCTTGCTATATGGTCAGGCTTTTTGATATATGTTTATAATATGTATTTGTATACATATGGTAGCACTAATCTTAATGTACCATTCCGCCCACCTATCCTTTTAGATAAGCATACTTCTAAGTCTGTGAGTGTCTTTCTCTGAGAAATATGTTCATTTTTGTTAGTTATTAGTTAGCGCCTATAAGTGATATCATAGGATATAGGTCTTCTGCCTTCTGACTTACCTCATGTTCTGTGATTACGTCCAAGCTCATCTATGGTGCCTCAAATAGCAGTGTTTCATTGCTTTCCATGGCTAATATCCTGTTGTATACATAGACCACTTCTTCTTTATCCATTCATCTGTTGGTGCTCATTTTGGTTGCTTCACTGTCTTGGCTATTGTGAATAAGGCTGCAGTGCAGCTTTTGCAGCCCGGCTCTTCTCGATTCAGGTCTCAGGTAAGAGGCCCAGTGGTGTGACTGCTGGATTGAGTGGTACCTCAATTTGTATTTTAATTGCAGCTCCCTTCTGTTCCCATTATTGGGTATTACCACTTTACCTCTCACCAGCAGAAAGAGGGTACACGGTTCTCTAAAACCCCTTCAATATTTATTGTTTGTAGACTTTTTGCTGACGGCCAGTCAACTGCTGTGAGTTGAAAACCTTTTGTAGATTAGACTTGCATGAGTCTAATAATTACTTAGGTAGAGGTTTTATCCATTTTCCTATTTTTTTTAAAAGAGAGTGAGTCAAACTTACTTATTCATATTAATTTCTGGAAAAATTTGCCAGTTTTGAATGTTTTTGGCCATTCCTTACCTCCGCACACTTGCTTAGGGCAGGTGTCCTTTATAGCCCTGAGTCCTTGTGAATGCAAAGCGACCCTTAGCTGTGGGTTTAAAGCCGCTCTTGTGGGAAAGGGCCACAAGGCGGCAGCATTTCTACATTTCCAACTGTGGGTTTTGGGCAACAGAGCTTTCCTGGATATCGTGTTAGTAAGCTGCAAATTAGAGCGGAATGTGCCAGCTCAAACCCCCGAGAGCTTATATCTCTTAAATTGTTATTTGTTTTTTAAATTTAATTTTTATTAATTATCAGATCAAATTTGATAAAAATGTAGATTCTCCTAGGTGTACAGTTTCTGGTTCATCCTATCAATGTATCTGTCTATTCCTCTTTGGATCCTTTCCCGTGTATGTTATTATAGAGTGTTGAATAGACCTCTCTTTGTATTCCATAGGTATTTTGCGATTATATATTTCATATGTATTAGTACACGTCTGTTAAGACCCATATCCTAATTCATACATTCCTTACACCTTTTCATTTGGTTAAACATAATTTGGATTTCTGAATCTATGCATGTCCTTCTCTTGGAAATTATTTCATGGGTATCAATGTTTAGGTAACACCTATAAGTGATGTCATAGGATGTCTGTCTTTGGTTTCTTTCTTACTTCAAGCTGGGTGATTACCTCTAGACACTTTTATGGTGGCGCCAACGGCACTGTTCCATGCTTTTACATGGCTCATATTCCATTGCGTACATGGACGACTTCTTGGTGCATTTTCTATTGATGGACCTTTTGGATTTTTCCAGGTTTTGGCTATGGTACATGTTGCTGCAGTGCAGGATTGCCAGCCTGCGTCTTTTTGATTCTGGCCTACTCAGGTGATAGGCCCATGAGTGGGCATACCAGATCACATAGTAGCTCCATTTTTACCCTTAAACACACCTCCATTCTGTTCTCGCTACTGGCTCTTACCAGGTTACATCCCACCAGCAGCTAAAGGCTACGCAGTTCTCTAAAACCCCTTCAGCATTTATTCTTTGTAGACTTTATTTTGCTGATGATCCTTCTGAAGGCTGTGAGGTAAACGTTTATGTACACTGGATTTGCATGGCTTTATTAATTCCTGACGTTCAGCCTTTTTCCATTCCCGTTTTCTTAACAAAGAAGGAAAGAAAAAAAGAAACAGAAAACAAACGTGCGTAAAATATGCCTCTTGCAACTGTCGTTTTGAAATGTGGACGTCTTTTGAATGTTTTGATCGATATACGACCCCAGGATTCGTTTTCAGGGCAGGTGTCCTTTACAGGCCTGCAATTATTTTGAATATGAACTGACCATGAGCGCTGGGATTAAAGCTGCTGTTGTGTGAAACGGCCACAAGGTGGCAGCAGTTCTCCTTTACCATATCTGGTTACTAGGTCAACAGAGCCTCAAAGGAAGTCGTGTTCTAGGTTGTAATTTAGAATGGAATGTACAGGAAAAAGCCCCTTAAGTTTGTCTCACTACTTCTTGTTCGTTTTTTTAATTTAATTTTTATTTTTTGTCACAGCAAGTTTGATTACAATGTTTGCCTTGTTGTAGGTTTGCAAGATGTGGTTCTTTCACACATATACATATGTCTATTCTTCCTGGGATCCTTTTCCCATGTACGTTATGACAGAATGTTGAGTAGTCTTCTCTTGGTATTCCATAGGTCTTTGGTGATTATATATTTCACCTCTGTTTGTATATGTCTGTTAACCCCAATATCCTAATGTATCCAATCCTCACACCTTTCCATTGGTGAACCACAAGTTTGTTTAATGGATCTGTGATTGCCCTTCTCTGTGGAAATACTTTCACTGGTATTAATTGTTAGGTAACACCTATAAGTGATATCATACGATATGTGTCTTTCTCTTTCTGACTTACTACAAGTCAGGTGATTACCTCTAGACTCATCTATGGTGCTGCAAATGGCATTGTGTCCTTTTTCTCCTTGGCTAATACTCCATCTGTACGTGTACCAGTTCTTCTTTGTCCACTCATCTGTTGATGGACTTTTTGGTTGCTTCCAAGTCTTGGCTATTTTAATACTGCGGCAATGCACATTTGCCTGCCTGTGTCTTTCCAATTCTGTCTTCTTAGGTTATAGGCCCAGGAGTGGGCCTGCTGGATCATATGGTAGCAAAATGTTTACCTTGTAAAGGCCCATCCATTCTGTTCTCATTAGTGGCTCTTACCAGGTTACGTCCCCCTTAAAGTTGAGGGTATGCACTTCTCCACAACACCTTCTGCATTTATTGTTTTTAGTTTTTTTGCTGATGTTTATTCTGACTAGTGTGAGCAGATACCTCTTTGTGGTTGGATTTGCATGCGTCTCAGAATCCCTTGAAATTGAGCTTTCTGGCATGTCCTTGTTTTCTTCAAACTGTGAGTACAGCTTACCTCTTCACATTGTTTTCTTGAAGTATGTGTGACATTCAAAAATATTTTGGCCATTACCTCCCTCAAGACATTTTGAGGGCAGTTTTCATTTACAACCCTCCGGTACTGGTGCATATGAAGTGACCCTTAGCACAGGTTTCAAAGCTGCTGTTGCAGGTAACGGTCAGAGGGCGGCAGCATTCCTGCTTTTCCCAATCTGGTAACTAGGGAAACAGACCTTCCTGGCAGTGGTGTTCCTCTGTTATATATTAGAGTGCAATGTGCCTAGATAACCCCCAAAATCCGATGTCTCCTCACTTATGTTTGTTTTCTAAATTGAATTTATATTTTTTTTATTGGAGTCATATTCCTTTGTGTACATGGACAACTTCTTCTTTGTGCATTCCTCTGTAGATGGACATTTTCGTAGCTTCCAAGTGTTGGCTATGGTAAATATTGCTGGAGTGAAGGATTGCCAGCCTGTGTCTTATTTTCTTTTTTGGTACGTGGGCCTCTCACTGCCGTGGCCCCTCCCATTGCAGAGCACAGGTTCTGGACGCGCAGGCCCAGCAGCCATAGCTCACGGGACCAGCGGCTCCGCGTCATGTGAGATCTTCCCAAACTGGGGCATGAACCCCTAACCCCTGCATTGGCAAGCGGACTCTCAACCACTGCACCACCAGGGAAGCCCAGCCTGTGTCTTTTTGATTCTCATCCCCTCAGGCGATAGGCCCAGCAGTGGGTATGCTTGACTGAATGGTAGCTCAGTATTTACCTTTTCAAGGCACCTCCTTTGTGTTTTCATTACTGGCTCTTACCATGTCCCACGTTGAACCAAGGGTAGGCATTTCTCCAAAACCCCTTCAGCATTTATTGCTTGCAGAATTTTTGCTGATGGCCATTCTGAGTGGTGTGAGCTGTTAGGTTTTTGTAATTTGGATTTGCATGGCTTTTATTATTCCTAATGTTCAGCATTTTCCCATGCCTTTTAAAATTTCTGGTAAAGAAGAACAGAAAAAAATGGAGAGTACAATTAACCTCTTGCAATTGTCTTCTTGACAGGGTGCCCTCTTTTGAATTTTTTGGTCAATTTTCGACCCCAGGATTGTTTTTGAGGGCAGGTGTCATTTACAGGCCTGCAATGAGTGTGAATATTTAGTGACCATTAGCACTGGGTTTAAAGCTGCTGTTGTGGGAAACGGCCACAAGGCGGCAGCATTTCTCCATTCCCAAATCTGGTTACTAGGACAGCAGAGCCTTTCTGGAAGTCGTGTTCCTATGTTGTTAGTTAGAATGCAACGTGCCAGAAGAAACGCCCATAAGTTTATGTCTCATTACTTCTTCTTGGTTTTTAAAATTTATTTAATCGGGGTAATGATTAGATATTGTTTGTCCAGGTGGACACAATCTGGTTGATTTGTACAATATATATGTCTATTCATGTTCAGATCCTCTTCCCATGTAAAATATTACAGTGTTCTGTAGACCTCCCTTGCTATATGGTCAGGCTTTTTGATATATGTTTATAATATGTATTTGTATACATATGGTAGCACTAATCTTAATGTACCATTCCGCCCACCTATCCTTTTAGATAAGCATACTTCTAAGTCTGTGAGTGTCTTTCTCTGAGAAATATGTTCATTTTTGTTAGTTATTAGTTAGCGCCTATAAGCGATATCATAGGATATAGGTCTTCTGCCTTCTGACTTACCTCATGTTCTGTGATTACGTCCAAGCTCATCTATGGTGCCTCAAGTAGCAGTGTTTCATTGCTTTCCATGGCTAATATCCTGTTGTATACATAGACCACTTCTTCTTTATCCATTCATCTGTTGGTGCTCATTTTGGTTGCTTCACTGTCTTGGCTATTGTGAATAAGGCTGCAGTGCAGCTTTTGCAGCCCGGCTCTTCTCGATTCAGGTCTCAGGTAAGAGGCCCAGTGGTGTGACTGCTGGATTGAATGGTACCTCAATTTGTATTTTAATTGCAGCTCCCTTCTGTTCCCATTATTGGGTATTACCACTTTACCTCTCACCAGCAGAAAGAGGGTACACGGTTCTCTAAAACCCCTTCAATATTTATTGTTTGTAGACTTTTTGCTGACGGCCAGTCAACTGCTGTGAGTTGAAAACCTTTTGTAGATTAGACTTGCATGAGTCTAATAATTACTGAGGTAGAGGTTTTATCCATTTTCCTATTTTTTTTAAAAGAGAGTGAGTCAAACTTACTTATTCATATTAATTTCTGGAAAAATTTGCCAGTTTTGAATGTTTTTGGCCATTCCTTACCTCCGCACACTCGCTTAGGGCAGGTGTCCTTTATAGCCCTGAGTCCTTGTGAATGCAAAGCGACCATTAGCTGTGGGTTTAAAGCCGCTCTTGTGGGAAAGGGCCACAAGGCGGCAGCATTTCTACATTTCCAACTGTGGGTTTTGGGCAACAGAGCTTTCCTGGATATCGTGTTAGTAAGCTGCAAATTAGAGCGGAATGTGCCAGCTCAAACCCCCGAGAGCTTATATCTCTTAAATTGTTGTTTGTTTTTTAAATTTAATTTTTATTAATTATCAGATCAAATTTGATAAAAATGTAGATTCTCCTAGGTGTACAGTTTCTGGTTCATCCTATCAATGTATCTGTCTATTCCTCTTTGGACCCTTTCCCGTGTATGTTATTATAGAGTGTTGAATAGACCTCTCTTTGTATTCCATAGGTATTTTGCGATTATATATTTCATATGTATTAGTACACGTCTGTTAAGACCCATATCCTAATTCATACATTCCTTACACCTTTTCATTTGGTTAAACATAATTTGGATTTCTGAATCTATGCGTGTCCTTCTCTTGGAAATTATTTCATGGGTATCAATGTTTAGGTAACACCTATAAGTGATGTCATAGGATGTCTGTCTTTGGTTTCTTTCTTACTTCAAGCTGGGTGATTACCTCTAGACACTTTTATGGTGGCGCCAACGGCACTGTTCCATGCTTTTACATGGCTCATATTCCATTGCGTACATGGACGACTTCTTGGTGCATTTTCTATTGATGGACCTTTTGGATTTTTCCAGGTTTTGGCTATGGTACATGTTGCTGCAGTGCAGGATTGCCAGCCTGCGTCTTTTTGATTCTGGCCTACTCAGGTGATAGGCCCATGAGTGGGCATACCAGATCACATAGTAGCTCCATTTTTACCCTTAAACACACCTCCATTCTGTTCTCGCTACTGGCTCTTACCAGGTTACATCCCACCAGCAGCTAAAGGCTACGCAGTTCTCTAAAACCCCTTCAGCATTTATTCTTTGTAGACTTTATTTTGCTGATGATCCTTCTGAAGGCTGTGAGGTAAACGTTTATGTACACTGGATTTGCATGGCTTTATTAATTCCTGACGTTCAGCCTTTTTCCATTCCCGTTTTCTTAACAAAGAAGGAAAGAAAAAAAGAAACAGAAAACAAACGTGCGTAAAATATGCCTCTTGCAACTGTCGTTTTGAAATGTGGACGTCTTTTGAATGTTTTGATCGATATACGACCCCAGGATTCGTTTTCAGGGCAGGTGTCCTTTACAGGCCTGCAATTATTTTGAATATGAACTGACCATGAGCGCTGGGATTAAAGCTGCTGTTGTGTGAAACGGCCACAAGGTGGCAGCAGTTCTCCTTTACCATATCTGGTTACTAGGTCAACAGAGCCTCAAAGGAAGTCGTGTTCTAGGTTGTAATTTAGAATGGAATGTACAGGAAAAAGCCCCTTAAGTTTGTCTCACTACTTCTTGTTCGTTTTTTTAATTTAATTTTTATTTTTTGTCACAGCAAGTTTGATTACAATGTTTGCCTTGTTGTAGGTTTGCAAGATGTGGTTCTTTCACACATATACATATGTCTATTCTTCCTGGGATCCTTTTCCCATGTACGTTATGACAGAATGTTGAGTAGTCTTCTCTTGGTATTCCATAGGTCTTTGGTGATTATATATTTCACCTCTGTTTGTATATGTCTGTTAACCCCAATATCCTAATGTATCCAATCCTCACACCTTTCCATTGGTGAACCACAAGTTTGTTTAATGGATCTGTGATTGCCCTTCTCTGTGGAAATACTTTCACTGGTATTAATTGTTAGGTAACACCTATAAGTGATATCATACGATATGTGTCTTTCTCTTTCTGACTTACTACAAGTCAGGTGATTACCTCTAGACTCATCTATGGTGCTGCAAATGGCATTGTGTCCTTTTTCTCCTTGGCTAATACTCCATCTGTACGTGTACCAGTTCTTCTTTGTCCACTCATCTGTTGATGGACTTTTTGGTTGCTTCCAAGTCTTGGCTATTTTAATACTGCGGCAATGCACATTTGCCTGCCTGTGTCTTTCCAATTCTGTCTTCTTAGGTTATAGGCCCAGGAGTGGGCCTGCTGGATCATATGGTAGCAAAATGTTTACCTTGTAAAGGCCCATCCATTCTGTTCTCATTAGTGGCTCTTACCAGGTTACGTCCCCCTTAAAGTTGAGGGTATGCACTTCTCCACAACACCTTCTGCATTTATTGTTTTTAGTTTTTTTGCTGATGTTTATTCTGACTAGTGTGAGCAGATACCTCTTTGTGGTTGGATTTGCATGCGTCTCAGAATCCCTTGAAATTGAGCTTTCTGGCATGTCCTTGTTTTCTTCAAACTGTGAGTACAGCTTACCTCTTCACATTGTTTTCTTGAAGTATGTATGACATTCAAAAATATTTTGGCCATTACCTCCCTCAAGACATTTTGAGGGCAGTTTTCATTTACAACCCTCCGGTACTGGTGCATATGAAGTGACCCTTAGCACAGGTTTCAAAGCTGCTGTTGCAGGTAACGGTCAGAGGGCGGCAGCATTCCTGCTTTTCCCAATCTGGTAACTAGGGAAACAGACCTTCCTGGCAGTGGTGTTCCTCTGTTATATATTAGAGTGCAATGTGCCTAGATAACCCCCAAAATCCGATGTCTCCTCACTTATGTTTGTTTTCTAAATTGAATTTATATTTTTTTTATTGGAGTCATATTCCTTTGTGTACATGGACAACTTCTTCTTTGTGCATTCCTCTGTAGATGGACATTTTCGTAGCTTCCAAGTGTTGGCTATGGTAAATATTGCTGGAGTGAAGGATTGCCAGCCTGTGTCTTATTTTCTTTTTTGGTACGTGGGCCTCTCACTGCCGTGGCCCCTCCCATTGCAGAGCACAGGTTCTGGACGCGCAGGCCCAGCAGCCATAGCTCACGGGACCAGCGGCTCCGCGTCATGTGAGATCTTCCCAAACTGGGGCATGAACCCCTAACCCCTGCATTGGCAAGCGGACTCTCAACCACTGCACCACCAGGGAAGCCCAGCCTGTGTCTTTTTGATTCTCATCCCCTCAGGCGATAGGCCCAGCAGTGGGTATGCTTGACTGAATGGTAGCTCAGTATTTACCTTTTCAAGGCACCTCCTTTGTGTTTTCATTACTGGCTCTTACCATGTCCCACGTTGAACCAAGGGTAGGCATTTCTCCAAAACCCCTTCAGCATTTATTGCTTGCAGAATTTTTGCTGATGGCCATTCTGAGTGGTGTGAGCTGTTAGGTTTTTGTAATTTGGATTTGCATGGCTTTTATTATTCCTAATGTTCAGCATTTTCCCATGCCTTTTAAAATTTCTGGTAAAGAAGAACAGAAAAAAATGGAGAGTACAATTAACCTCTTGCAATTGTCTTCTTGACAGGGTGCCCTCTTTTGAATTTTTTGGTCAATTTTCGACCCCAGGATTGTTTTTGAGGGCAGGTGTCATTTACAGGCCTGCAATGAGTGTGAATATTTAGTGACCATTAGCACTGGGTTTAAAGCTGCTGTTGTGGGAAACGGCCACAAGGCGGCAGCATTTCTCCATTCCCAAATCTGGTTACTAGGACAGCAGAGCCTTTCTGGAAGTCGTGTTCCTATGTTGTTAGTTAGAATGCAACGTGCCAGAAGAAACGCCCATAAGTTTATGTCTCATTACTTCTTCTTGGTTTTTAAAATTTATTTAATCGGGGTAATGATTAGATATTGTTTGTCCAGGTGGACACAATCTGGTTGATTTGTACAATATATATGTCTATTCATGTTCAGATCCTCTTCCCATGTAAAATATTACAGTGTTCTGTAGACCTCCCTTGCTATATGGTCAGGCTTTTTGATATATGTTTATAATATGTATTTGTATACATATGGTAGCACTAATCTTAATGTACCATTCCGCCCACCTATCCTTTTAGATAAGCATACTTCTAAGTCTGTGAGTGTCTTTCTCTGAGAAATATGTTCATTTTTGTTAGTTATTAGTTAGCGCCTATAAGTGATATCATAGGATATAGGTCTTCTGCCTTCTGACTTACCTCATGTTCTGTGATTACGTCCAAGCTCATCTATGGTGCCTCAAATAGCAGTGTTTCATTGCTTTCCATGGCTAATATCCTGTTGTATACATAGACCACTTCTTCTTTATCCATTCATCTGTTGGTGCTCATTTTGGTTGCTTCACTGTCTTGGCTATTGTGAATAAGGCTGCAGTGCAGCTTTTGCAGCCCGGCTCTTCTCGATTCAGGTCTCAGGTAAGAGGCCCAGTGGTGTGACTGCTGGATTGAGTGGTACCTCAATTTGTATTTTAATTGCAGCTCCCTTCTGTTCCCATTATTGGGTATTACCACTTTACCTCTCACCAGCAGAAAGAGGGTACACGGTTCTCTAAAACCCCTTCAATATTTATTGTTTGTAGACTTTTTGCTGACGGCCAGTCAACTGCTGTGAGTTGAAAACCTTTTGTAGATTAGACTTGCATGAGTCTAATAATTACTGAGGTAGAGGTTTTATCCATTTTCCTATTTTTTTTAAAAGAGAGTGAGTCAAACTTACTTATTCATATTAATTTCTGGAAAAATTTGCCAGTTTTGAATGTTTTTGGCCATTCCTTACCTCCGCACACTTGCTTAGGGCAGGTGTCCTTTATAGCCCTGAGTCCTTGTGAATGCAAAGCGACCCTTAGCTGTGGGTTTAAAGCCGCTCTTGTGGGAAAGGGCCACAAGGCGGCAGCATTTCTACATTTCCAACTGTGGGTTTTGGGCAACAGAGCTTTCCTGGATATCGTGTTAGTAAGCTGCAAATTAGAGCGGAATGTGCCAGCTCAAACCCCCGAGAGCTTATATCTCTTAAATTGTTATTTGTTTTTTAAATTTAATTTTTATTAATTATCAGATCAAATTTGATAAAAATGTAGATTCTCCTAGGTGTACAGTTTCTGGTTCATCCTATCAATGTATCTGTCTATTCCTCTTTGGATCCTTTCCCGTGTATGTTATTATAGAGTGTTGAATAGACCTCTCTTTGTATTCCATAGGTATTTTGCGATTATATATTTCATATGTATTAGTACACGTCTGTTAAGACCCATATCCTAATTCATACATTCCTTACACCTTTTCATTTGGTTAAACATAATTTGGATTTCTGAATCTATGCATGTCCTTCTCTTGGAAATTATTTCATGGGTATCAATGTTTAGGTAACACCTATAAGTGATGTCATAGGATGTCTGTCTTTGGTTTCTTTCTTACTTCAAGCTGGGTGATTACCTCTAGACACTTTTATGGTGGCGCCAACGGCACTGTTCCATGCTTTTACATGGCTCATATTCCATTGCGTACATGGACGACTTCTTGGTGCATTTTCTATTGATGGACCTTTTGGATTTTTCCAGGTTTTGGCTATGGTACATGTTGCTGCAGTGCAGGATTGCCAGCCTGCGTCTTTTTGATTCTGGCCTACTCAGGTGATAGGCCCATGAGTGGGCATACCAGATCACATAGTAGCTCCATTTTTACCCTTAAACACACCTCCATTCTGTTCTCGCTACTGGCTCTTACCAGGTTACATCCCACCAGCAGCTAAAGGCTACGCAGTTCTCTAAAACCCCTTCAGCATTTATTCTTTGTAGACTTTATTTTGCTGATGATCCTTCTGAAGGCTGTGAGGTAAACGTTTATGTACACTGGATTTGCATGGCTTTATTAATTCCTGACGTTCAGCCTTTTTCCATTCCCGTTTTCTTAACAAAGAAGGAAAGAAAAAAAGAAACAGAAAACAAACGTGCGTAAAATATGCCTCTTGCAACTGTCGTTTTGAAATGTGGACGTCTTTTGAATGTTTTGATCGATATACGACCCCAGGATTTGTTTTCAGGGCAGGTGTCCTTTACAGGCCTGCAATTATTTTGAATATGAACTGACCATGAGCGCTGGGATTAAAGCTGCTGTTGTGTGAAACGGCCACAAGGTGGCAGCAGTTCTCCTTTACCATATCTGGTTACTAGGTCAACAGAGCCTCAAAGGAAGTCGTGTTCTAGGTTGTAATTTAGAATGGAATGTACAGGAAAAAGCCCCTTAAGTTTGTCTCACTACTTCTTGTTCGTTTTTTTAATTTAATTTTTATTTTTTGTCACAGCAAGTTTGATTACAATGTTTGCCTTGTTGTAGGTTTGCAAGATGTGGTTCTTTCACACATATACATATGTCTATTCTTCCTGGGATCCTTTTCCCATGTACGTTATGACAGAATGTTGAGTAGTCTTCTCTTGGTATTCCATAGGTCTTTGGTGATTATATATTTCACCTCTGTTTGTATATGTCTGTTAACCCCAATATCCTAATGTATCCAATCCTCACACCTTTCCATTGGTGAACCACAAGTTTGTTTAATGGATCTGTGATTGCCCTTCTCTGTGGAAATACTTTCACTGGTATTAATTGTTAGGTAACACCTATAAGTGATATCATACGATATGTGTCTTTCTCTTTCTGACTTACTACAAGTCAGGTGATTACCTCTAGACTCATCTATGGTGCTGCAAATGGCATTGTGTCCTTTTTCTCCTTGGCTAATACTCCATCTGTACGTGTACCAGTTCTTCTTTGTCCACTCATCTGTTGATGGACTTTTTGGTTGCTTCCAAGTCTTGGCTATTTTAATACTGCGGCAATGCACATTTGCCTGCCTGTGTCTTTCCAATTCTGTCTTCTTAGGTTATAGGCCCAGGAGTGGGCCTGCTGGATCATATGGTAGCAAAATGTTTACCTTGTAAAGGCCCATCCATTCTGTTCTCATTAGTGGCTCTTACCAGGTTACGTCCCCCTTAAAGTTGAGGGTATGCACTTCTCCACAACACCTTCTGCATTTATTGTTTTTAGTTTTTTTGCTGATGTTTATTCTGACTAGTGTGAGCAGATACCTCTTTGTGGTTGGATTTGCATGCGTCTCAGAATCCCTTGAAATTGAGCTTTCTGGCATGTCCTTGTTTTCTTCAAACTGTGAGTACAGCTTACCTCTTCACATTGTTTTCTTGAAGTATGTGTGACATTCAAAAATATTTTGGCCATTACCTCCCTCAAGACATTTTGAGGGCAGTTTTCATTTACAACCCTCCGGTACTGGTGCATATGAAGTGACCCTTAGCACAGGTTTCAAAGCTGCTGTTGCAGGTAACGGTCAGAGGGCGGCAGCATTCCTGCTTTTCCCAATCTGGTAACTAGGGAAACAGACCTTCCTGGCAGTGGTGTTCCTCTGTTATATATTAGAGTGCAATGTGCCTAGATAACCCCCAAAATCCGATGTCTCCTCACTTATGTTTGTTTTCTAAATTGAATTTATATTTTTTTTATTGGAGTCATATTCCTTTGTGTACATGGACAACTTCTTCTTTGTGCATTCCTCTGTAGATGGACATTTTCGTAGCTTCCAAGTGTTGGCTATGGTAAATATTGCTGGAGTGAAGGATTGCCAGCCTGTGTCTTATTTTCTTTTTTGGTACGTGGGCCTCTCACTGCCGTGGCCCCTCCCATTGCAGAGCACAGGTTCTGGACGCGCAGGCCCAGCAGCCGTAGCTCACGGGACCAGCGGCTCCGCGTCATGTGAGATCTTCCCAAACTGGGGCATGAACCCCTAACCCCTGCATTGGCAAGCGGACTCTCAACCACTGCACCACCAGGGAAGCCCAGCCTGTGTCTTTTTGATTCTCATCCCCTCAGGCGATAGGCCCAGCAGTGGGTATGCTTGACTGAATGGTAGCTCAGTATTTACCTTTTCAAGGCACCTCCTTTGTGTTTTCATTACTGGCTCTTACCATGTCCCACGTTGAACCAAGGGTAGGCATTTCTCCAAAACCCCTTCAGCATTTATTGCTTGCAGAATTTTTGCTGATGGCCATTCTGAGTGGTGTGAGCTGTTAGGTTTTTGTAATTTGGATTTGCATGGCTTTTATTATTCCTAATGTTCAGCATTTTCCCATGCCTTTTAAAATTTCTGGTAAAGAAGAACAGAAAAAAATGGAGAGTACAATTAACCTCTTGCAATTGTCTTCTTGACAGGGTGCCCTCTTTTGAATTTTTTGGTCAATTTTCGACCCCAGGATTGTTTTTGAGGGCAGGTGTCATTTACAGGCCTGCAATGAGTGTGAATATTTAGTGACCATTAGCACTGGGTTTAAAGCTGCTGTTGTGGGAAACGGCCACAAGGCGGCAGCATTTCTCCATTCCCAAATCTGGTTACTAGGACAGCAGAGCCTTTCTGGAAGTCGTGTTCCTATGTTGTTAGTTAGAATGCAACGTGCCAGAAGAAACGCCCATAAGTTTATGTCTCATTACTTCTTCTTGGTTTTTAAAATTTATTTAATCGGGGTAATGATTAGATATTGTTTGTCCAGGTGTACACAATCTGGTTGATTTGTACAATATATATGTCTATTCATGTTCAGATCCTCTTCCCATGTAAAATATTACAGTGTTCTGTAGACCTCCCTTGCTATATGGTCAGGCTTTTTGATATATGTTTATAATATGTATTTGTATACATATGGTAGCACTAATCTTAATGTACCATTCCGCCCACCTATCCTTTTAGATAAGCATACTTCTAAGTCTGTGAGTGTCTTTCTCTGAGAAATATGTTCATTTTTGTTAGTTATTAGTTAGCGCCTATAAGTGATATCATAGGATATAGGTCTTCTGCCTTCTGACTTACCTCATGTTCTGTGATTACGTCCAAGCTCATCTATGGTGCCTCAAATAGCAGTGTTTCATTGCTTTCCATGGCTAATATCCTGTTGTATACATAGACCACTTCTTCTTTATCCATTCATCTGTTGGTGCTCATTTTGGTTGCTTCACTGTCTTGGCTATTGTGAATAAGGCTGCAGTGCAGCTTTTGCAGCCCGGCTCTTCTCGATTCAGGTCTCAGGTAAGAGGCCAGTGGTGTGACTGCTGGATTGAATGGTACCTCAATTTGTATTTTAATTGCAGCTCCCTTCTGTTCCCATTATTGGGTATTACCACTTTACCTCTCACCAGCAGAAAGAGGGTACACGGTTCTCTAAAACCCCTTCAATATTTATTGTTTGTAGACTTTTTGCTGACGGCCAGTCAACTGCTGTGAGTTGAAAACCTTTTGTAGATTAGACTTGCATGAGTCTAATAATTACTGAGGTAGAGGTTTTATCCATTTTCCTATTTTTTTTAAAAGAGAGTGAGTCAAACTTACTTATTCATATTAATTTCTGGAAAAATTTGCCAGTTTTGAATGTTTTTGGCCATTCCTTACCTCCGCACACTCGCTTAGGGCAGGTGTCCTTTATAGCCCTGAGTCCTTGTGAATGCAAAGCGACCATTAGCTGTGGGTTTAAAGCCGCTCTTGTGGGAAAGGGCCACAAGGCGGCAGCATTTCTACATTTCCAACTGTGGGTTTTGGGCAACAGAGCTTTCCTGGATATCGTGTTAGTAAGCTGCAAATTAGAGCGGAATGTGCCAGCTCAAACCCCCGAGAGCTTATATCTCTTAAATTGTTATTTGTTTTTTAAATTTAATTTTTATTAATTATCAGATCAAATTTGATAAAAATGTAGATTCTCCTAGGTGTACAGTTTCTGGTTCATCCTATCAATGTATCTGTCTATTCCTCTTTGGACCCTTTCCCGTGTATGTTATTATAGAGTGTTGAATAGACCTCTCTTTGTATTCCATAGGTATTTTGCGATTATATATTTCATATGTATTAGTACACGTCTGTTAAGACCCATATCCTAATTCATACATTCCTTACACCTTTTCATTTGGTTAAACATAATTTGGATTTCTGAATCTATGCATGTCCTTCTCTTGGAAATTATTTCATGGGTATCAATGTTTAGGTAACACCTATAAGTGATGTCATAGGATGTCTGTCTTTGGTTTCTTTCTTACTTCAAGCTGGGTGATTACCTCTAGACACTTTTATGGTGGCGCCAACGGCACTGTTCCATGCTTTTACATGGCTCATATTCCATTGCGTACATGGACGACTTCTTGGTGCATTTTCTATTGATGGACCTTTTGGATTTTTCCAGGTTTTGGCTATGGTACATGTTGCTGCAGTGCAGGATTGCCAGCCTGCGTCTTTTTGATTCTGGCCTACTCAGGTGATAGGCCCATGAGTGGGCATACCAGATCACATAGTAGCTCCATTTTTACCCTTAAACACACCTCCATTCTGTTCTCGCTACTGGCTCTTACCAGGTTACATCCCACCAGCAGCTAAAGGCTACGCAGTTCTCTAAAACCCCTTCAGCATTTATTCTTTGTAGACTTTATTTTGCTGATGATCCTTCTGAAGGCTGTGAGGTAAACGTTTATGTACACTGGATTTGCATGGCTTTATTAATTCCTGACGTTCAGCCTTTTTCCATTCCCGTTTTCTTAACAAAGAAGGAAAGAAAAAAAGAAACAGAAAACAAACGTGCGTAAAATATGCCTCTTGCAACTGTCGTTTTGAAATGTGGACGTCTTTTGAATGTTTTGATCGATATACGACCCCAGGATTTGTTTTCAGGGCAGGTGTCCTTTACAGGCCTGCAATTATTTTGAATATGAACTGACCATGAGCGCTGGGATTAAAGCTGCTGTTGTGTGAAACGGCCACAAGGTGGCAGCAGTTCTCCTTTACCATATCTGGTTACTAGGTCAACAGAGCCTCAAAGGAAGTCGTGTTCTAGGTTGTAATTTAGAATGGAATGTACAGGAAAAAGCCCCTTAAGTTTGTCTCACTACTTCTTGTTCGTTTTTTTAATTTAATTTTTATTTTTTGTCACAGCAAGTTTGATTACAATGTTTGCCTTGTTGTAGGTTTGCAAGATGTGGTTCTTTCACACATATACATATGTCTATTCTTCCTGGGATCCTTTTCCCATGTACGTTATGACAGAATGTTGAGTAGTCTTCTCTTGGTATTCCATAGGTCTTTGGTGATTATATATTTCACCTCTGTTTGTATATGTCTGTTAACCCCAATATCCTAATGTATCCAATCCTCACACCTTTCCATTGGTGAACCACAAGTTTGTTTAATGAATCTGTGATTGCCCTTCTCTGTGGAAATACTTTCACTGGTATTAATTGTTAGGTAACACCTATAAGTGATATCATACGATATGTGTCTTTCTCTTTCTGACTTACTACAAGTCACGTGATTACCTCTAGACTCATCTATGGTGCTGCAAATGGCATTGTGTCCTTTTTCTCCTTGGCTAATACTCCATCTGTACGTGTACCAGTTCTTCTTTGTCCACTCATGTGTTGATGGACTTTTTGGTTGCTTCCATGTCTTGGCTATGGTAATACTGCGGCAAAACACATTTGCCTGCCTGTGTCTTTCCAATTCTGTCTTCTTAGGTTATAGGCCCAGGAGTGGGCCTGCTGGATCATATGGTAGCAAAATGTTTACCTTGTAAAGGCCCATCCATTCTGTTCTCATTAGTGGCTCTTACCAGGTTACGTCCCCCTTAAAGTTGAGGGTATGCACTTCTCCACAACACCTTCTGCATTTATTGTTTTTAGTTTTTTTGCTGATGTTTATTCTGACTAGTGTGAGCAGATACCTCTTTGTGGTTGGATTTGCATGCGTCTCAGAATCCCTTGAAATTGAGCTTTCTGGCATGTCCTTGTTTTCTTCAAACTGTGAGTACAGCTTACCTCTTCACATTGTTTTCTTGAAGTATGTGTGACATTCAAAAATATTTTGGCCATTACCTCCCTCAAGACATTTTGAGGGCAGTTTTCATTTACAACCCTCCGGTACTGGTGCATATGAAGTGACCCTTAGCACAGGTTTCAAAGCTGCTGTTGCAGGTAACGGTCAGAGGGCGGCAGCATTCCTGCTTTTCCCAATCTGGTAACTAGGGAAACAGACCTTCCTGGCAGTGGTGTTCCTCTGTTATATATTAGAGTGCAATGTGCCTAGATAACCCCCAAAATCCGATGTCTCCTCACTTATGTTTGTTTTCTAAATTGAATTTATATTTTTTTTATTGGAGTCATATTCCTTTGTGTACATGGACAACTTCTTCTTTGTGCATTCCTCTGTAGATGGACATTTTCGTAGCTTCCAAGTGTTGGCTATGGTAAATATTGCTGGAGTGAAGGATTGCCAGCCTGTGTCTTATTTTCTTTTTTGGTACGTGGGCCTCTCACTGCCGTGGCCCCTCCCATTGCAGAGCACAGGTTCTGGACGCGCAGGCCCAGCAGCCATAGCTCACGGGACCAGCGGCTCCGCGTCATGTGAGATCTTCCCAAACTGGGGCATGAACCCCTAACCCCTGCATTGGCAAGCGGACTCTCAACCACTGCACCACCAGGGAAGCCCAGCCTGTGTCTTTTTGATTCTCATCCCCTCAGGCGATAGGCCCAGCAGTGGGTATGCTTGACTGAATGGTAGCTCAGTATTTACCTTTTCAAGGCACCTCCTTTGTGTTTTCATTACTGGCTCTTACCATGTCCCACGTTGAACCAAGGGTAGGCATTTCTCCAAAACCCCTTCAGCATTTATTGCTTGCAGAATTTTTGCTGATGGCCATTCTGAGTGGTGTGAGCTGTTAGGTTTTTGTAATTTGGATTTGCATGGCTTTTATTATTCCTAATGTTCAGCATTTTCCCATGCCTTTTAAAATTTCTGGTAAAGAAGAACAGAAAAAAATGGAGAGTACAATTAACCTCTTGCAATTGTCTTCTTGACAGGGTGCCCTCTTTTGAATTTTTTGGTCAATTTTCGACCCCAGGATTGTTTTTGAGGGCAGGTGTCATTTACAGGCCTGCAATGAGTGTGAATATTTAGTGACCATTAGCACTGGGTTTAAAGCTGCTGTTGTGGGAAACGGCCACAAGGCGGCAGCATTTCTCCATTCCCAAATCTGGTTACTAGGACAGCAGAGCCTTTCTGGAAGTCGTGTTCCTATGTTGTTAGTTAGAATGCAACGTGCCAGAAGAAACGCCCATAAGTTTATGTCTCATTACTTCTTCTTGGTTTTTAAAATTTATTTAATCGGGGTAATGATTAGATATTGTTTGTCCAGGTGTACACAGTCTGGTTGATTTGTACAATATATATGTCTATTCATGTTCAGATCCTCTTCCCATGTAAAATATTACAGTGTTCTGTAGACCTCCCTTGCTATATGGTCAGGCTTTTTGATATATGTTTATAATATGTATTTGTATACATATGGTAGCACTAATCTTAATGTACCATTCCGCCCACCTATCCTTTTAGATAAGCATACTTCTAAGTCTGTGAGTGTCTTTCTCTGAGAAATATGTTCATTTTTGTTAGTTATTAGTTAGCGCCTATAAGCGATATCATAGGATATAGGTCTTCTGCCTTCTGACTTACCTCATGTTCTGTGATTACGTCCAAGCTCATCTATGGTGCCTCAAATAGCAGTGTTTCATTGCTTTCCATGGCTAATATCCTGTTGTATACATAGACCACTTCTTCTTTATCCATTCATCTGTTGGTGCTCATTTTGGTTGCTTCACTGTCTTGGCTATTGTGAATAAGGCTGCAGTGCAGCTTTTGCAGCCCGGCTCTTCTCGATTCAGGTCTCAGGTAAGAGGCCCAGTGGTGTGACTGCTGGATTGAATGGTACCTCAATTTGTATTTTAATTGCAGCTCCCTTCTGTTCCCATTATTGGGTATTACCACTTTACCTCTCACCAGCAGAAAGAGGGTACACGGTTCTCTAAAACCCCTTCAATATTTATTGTTTGTAGACTTTTTGCTGACGGCCAGTCAACTGCTGTGAGTTGAAAACCTTTTGTAGATTAGACTTGCATGAGTCTAATAATTACTGAGGTAGAGGTTTTATCCATTTTCCTATTTTTTTTAAAAGAGAGTGAGTCAAACTTACTTATTCATATTAATTTCTGGAAAAATTTGCCAGTTTTGAATGTTTTTGGCCATTCCTTACCTCCGCACACTCGCTTAGGGCAGGTGTCCTTTATAGCCCTGAGTCCTTGTGAATGCAAAGCGACCATTAGCTGTGGGTTTAAAGCCGCTCTTGTGGGAAAGGGCCACAAGGCGGCAGCATTTCTACATTTCCAACTGTGGGTTTTGGGCAACAGAGCTTTCCTGGATATCGTGTTAGTAAGCTGCAAATTAGAGCGGAATGTGCCAGCTCAAACCCCCGAGAGCTTATATCTCTTAAATTGTTGTTTGTTTTTTAAATTTAATTTTTATTAATTATCAGATCAAATTTGATAAAAAATGTAGATTCTCCTAGGTGTACAGTTTCTGGTTCATCCTATCAATGTATCTGTCTATTCCTCTTTGGACCCTTTCCCGTGTATGTTATTATAGAGTGTTGAATAGACCTCTCTTTGTATTCCATAGGTATTTTGCGATTATATATTTCATATGTATTAGTACACGTCTGTTAAGACCCATATCCTAATTCATACATTCCTTACACCTTTTCATTTGGTTAAACATAATTTGGATTTCTGAATCTATGCATGTCCTTCTCTTGGAAATTATTTCATGGGTATCAATGTTTAGGTAACACCTATAAGTGATGTCATAGGATGTCTGTCTTTGGTTTCTTTCTTACTTCAAGCTGGGTGATTACCTCTAGACACTTTTATGGTGGCGCCAACGGCACTGTTCCATGCTTTTACATGGCTCATATTCCATTGCGTACATGGACGACTTCTTGGTGCATTTTCTATTGATGGACCTTTTGGATTTTTCCAGGTTTTGGCTATGGTACATGTTGCTGCAGTGCAGGATTGCCAGCCTGCGTCTTTTTGATTCTGGCCTACTCAGGTGATAGGCCCATGAGTGGGCATACCAGATCACATAGTAGCTCCATTTTTACCCTTAAACACACCTCCATTCTGTTCTCGCTACTGGCTCTTACCAGGTTACATCCCACCAGCAGCTAAAGGCTACGCAGTTCTCTAAAACCCCTTCAGCATTTATTCTTTGTAGACTTTATTTTGCTGATGATCCTTCTGAAGGCTGTGAGGTAAACGTTTATGTACACTGGATTTGCATGGCTTTATTAATTCCTGACGTTCAGCCTTTTTCCATTCCCGTTTTCTTAACAAAGAAGGAAAGAAAAAAAGAAACAGAAAACAAACGTGCGTAAAATATGCCTCTTGCAACTGTCGTTTTGAAATGTGGACGTCTTTTGAATGTTTTGATCGATATACGACCCCAGGATTTGTTTTCAGGGCAGGTGTCCTTTACAGGCCTGCAATTATTTTGAATATGAACTGACCATGAGCGCTGGGATTAAAGCTGCTGTTGTGTGAAACGGCCACAAGGTGGCAGCAGTTCTCCTTTACCATATCTGGTTACTAGGTCAACAGAGCCTCAAAGGAAGTCGTGTTCTAGGTTGTAATTTAGAATGGAATGTACAGGGAAAAGCCCCTTAAGTTTGTCTCACTACTTCTTGTTCGTTTTTTTAATTTAATTTTTATTTTTTGTCACAGCAAGTTTGATTACAATGTTTGCCTTGTTGTAGGTTTGCAAGATGTGGTTCTTTCACACATATACATATGTCTATTCTTCCTGGGATCCTTTTCCCATGTACGTTATGACAGAATGTTGAGTAGTCTTCTCTTGGTATTCCATAGGTCTTTGGTGATTATATATTTCACCTCTGTTTGTATATGTCTGTTAACCCCAATATCCTAATGTATCCAATCCTCACACCTTTCCATTGGTGAACCACAAGTTTGTTTAATGGATCTGTGATTGCCCTTCTCTGTGGAAATACTTTCACTGGTATTAATTGTTAGGTAACACCTATAAGTGATATCATACGATATGTGTCTTTCTCTTTCTGACTTACTACAAGTCACGTGATTACCTCTAGACTCATCTATGGTGCTGCAAATGGCATTGTGTCCTTTTTCTCCTTGGCTAATACTCCATCTGTACGTGTACCAGTTCTTCTTTGTCCACTCATCTGTTGATGGACTTTTTGGTTGCTTAGAAGTCTTGGCTATTTTAATACTGCGGCAATGCACATTTGCCTGCCTGTGTCTTTCCAATTCTGTCTTCTTAGGTTATAGGCCCAGGAGTGGGCCTGCTGGATCATATGGTAGCAAAATGTTTACCTTGTAAAGGCCCATCCATTCTGTTCTCATTAGTGCCTCTTACCAGGTTACGTCCCCCTTAAAGTTGAGGGTATGCACTTCTCCACAACACCTTCTGCATTTATTGTTTTTAGTTTTTTTGCTGATGTTTATTCTGACTAGTGTGAGCAGATACCTCTTTGTGGTTGGATTTGCATGCGTCTCAGAATCCCTTGAAATTGAGCTTTCTGGCATGTCCTTGTTTTCTTCAAACTGTGAGTACAGCTTACCTCTTCACATTGTTTTCTTGAAGTATGTGTGACATTCAAAAATATTTTGGCCATTACCTCCCTCAAGACATTTTGAGGGCAGTTTTCATTTACAACCCTCCGGTACTGGTGCATATGAAGTGACCCTTAGCACAGGTTTCAAAGCTGCTGTTGCAGGTAACGGTCAGAGGGCGGCAGCATTCCTGCTTTTCCCAATCTGGTAACTAGGGAAACAGACCTTCCTGGCAGTGGTGTTCCTCTGTTATATATTAGAGTGCAATGTGCCTAGATAACCCCCAAAATCCGATGTCTCCTCACTTATGTTTGTTTTCTAAATTGAATTTATATTTTTTTTATTGGAGTCATATTCCTTTGTGTACATGGACAACTTCTTCTTTGTGCATTCCTCTGTAGATGGACATTTTCGTAGCTTCCAAGTGTTGGCTATGGTAAATATTGCTGGAGTGAAGGATTGCCAGCCTGTGTCTTATTTTCTTTTTTGGTACGTGGGCCTCTCACTGCCGTGGCCCCTCCCATTGCAGAGCACAGGTTCTGGACGCGCAGGCCCAGCAGCCATAGCTCACGGGACCAGCGGCTCCGCGTCATGTGAGATCTTCCCAAACTGGGGCATGAACCCCTAACCCCTGCATTGGCAAGCGGACTCTCAACCACTGCACCACCAGGGAAGCCCAGCCTGTGTCTTTTTGATTCTCATCCCCTCAGGCGATAGGCCCAGCAGTGGGTATGCTTGACTGAATGGTAGCTCAGTATTTACCTTTTCAAGGCACCTCCTTTGTGTTTTCATTACTGGCTCTTACCATGTCCCACGTTGAACCAAGGGTAGGCATTTCTCCAAAACCCCTTCAGCATTTATTGCTTGCAGAATTTTTGCTGATGGCCATTCTGAGTGGTGTGAGCTGTTAGGTTTTTGTAATTTGGATTTGCATGGCTTTTATTATTCCTAATGTTCAGCATTTTCCCATGCCTTTTAAAATTTCTGGTAAAGAAGAACAGAAAAAAATGGAGAGTACAATTAACCTCTTGCAATTGTCTTCTTGACAGGGTGCCCTCTTTTGAATTTTTTGGTCAATTTTCGACCCCAGGATTGTTTTTGAGGGCAGGTGTCATTTACAGGCCTGCAATGAGTGTGAATATTTAGTGACCATTAGCACTGGGTTTAAAGCTGCTGTTGTGGGAAACGGCCACAAGGCGGCAGCATTTCTCCATTCCCAAATCTGGTTACTAGGACAGCAGAGCCTTTCTGGAAGTCGTGTTCCTATGTTGTTAGTTAGAATGCAACGTGCCAGAAGAAACGCCCATAAGTTTATGTCTCATTACTTCTTCTTGGTTTTTAAAATTTATTTAATCGGGGTAATGATTAGATATTGTTTGTCCAGGTGTACACAATCTGGTTGATTTGTACAATATATATGTCTATTCATGTTCAGATCCTCTTCCCATGTAAAATATTACAGTGTTCTGTAGACCTCCCTTGCTATATGGTCAGGCTTTTTGATATATGTTTATAATATGTATTTGTATACATATGGTAGCACTAATCTTAATGTACCATTCCGCCCACCTATCCTTTTAGATAAGCATACTTCTAAGTCTGTGAGTGTCTTTCTCTGAGAAATATGTTCATTTTTGTTAGTTATTAGTTAGCGCCTATAAGTGATATCATAGGATATAGGTCTTCTGCCTTCTGACTTACCTCATGTTCTGTGATTACGTCCAAGCTCATCTATGGTGCCTCAAATAGCAGTGTTTCATTGCTTTCCATGGCTAATATCCTGTTGTATACATAGACCACTTCTTCTTTATCCATTCATCTGTTGGTGCTCATTTTGGTTGCTTCACTGTCTTGGCTATTGTGAATAAGGCTGCAGTGCAGCTTTTGCAGCCCGGCTCTTCTCGATTCAGGTCTCAGGTTAGAGGCCCAGTGGTGTGACTGCTGGATTGAATGGTACCTCAATTTGTATTTTAATTGCAGCTCCCTTCTGTTCCCATTATTGGGTATTACCACTTTACCTCTCACCAGCAGAAAGAGGGTACACGGTTCTCTAAAACCCCTTCAATATTTATTGTTTGTAGACTTTTTGCTGACGGCCAGTCAACTGCTGTGAGTTGAAAACCTTTTGTAGATTAGACTTGCATGAGTCTAATAATTACTGAGGTAGAGGTTTTATCCATTTTCCTATTTTTTTTAAAAGAGAGTGAGTCAAACTTACTTATTCATATTAATTTCTGGAAAAATTTGCCAGTTTTGAATGTTTTTGGCCATTCCTTACCTCTGCACACTCGCTTAGGGCAGGTGTCCTTTATAGCCCTGAGTCCTTGTGAATGCAAAGCGACCATTAGCTGTGGGTTTAAAGCCGCTCTTGTGGGAAAGGGCCACAAGGCGGCAGCATTTCTACATTTCCAACTGTGGGTTTTGGGCAACAGAGCTTTCCTGGATATCGTGTTAGTAAGCTGCAAATTAGAGCGGAATGTGCCAGCTCAAACCCCCGAGAGCTTATATCTCTTAAATTGTTATTTGTTTTTTAAATTTAATTTTTATTAATTATCAGATCAAATTTGATAAAAATGTAGATTCTCCTAGGTGTACAGTTTCTGGTTCATCCTATCAATGTATCTGTCTATTCCTCTTTGGACCCTTTCCCGTGTATGTTATTATAGAGTGTTGAATAGACCTCTCTTTGTATTCCATAGGTATTTTGCGATTATATATTTCATATGTATTAGTACACGTCTGTTAAGACCCATATCCTAATTCATACATTCCTTACACCTTTTCATTTGGTTAAACATAATTTGGATTTCTGAATCTATGCATGTCCTTCTCTTGGAAATTATTTCATGGGTATCAATGTTTAGGTAACACCTATAAGTGATGTCATAGGATGTCTGTCTTTGGTTTCTTTCTTACTTCAAGCTGGGTGATTACCTCTAGACACTTTTATGGTGGCGCCAACGGCACTGTTCCATGTTTTTACATGGCTCATATTCCATTGCGTACATGGACGACTTCTTGGTGCATTTTCTATTGATGGACCTTTTGGATTTTTCCAGGTTTTGGCTATGGTACATGTTGCTGCAGTGCAGGATTGCCAGCCTGCGTCTTTTTGATTCTGGCCTACTCAGGTGATAGGCCCATGAGTGGGCATACCAGATCACATAGTAGCTCCATTTTTACCCTTAAACACACCTCCATTCTGTTCTCGCTACTGGCTCTTACCAGGTTACATCCCACCAGCAGCTAAAGGCTACGCAGTTCTCTAAAACCCCTTCAGCATTTATTCTTTGTAGACTTTATTTTGCTGATGATCCTTCTGAAGGCTGTGAGGTAAACGTTTATGTACACTGGATTTGCATGGCTTTATTAATTCCTGACGTTCAGCCTTTTTCCATTCCCGTTTTCTTAACAAAGAAGGAAAGAAAAAAAGAAACAGAAAACAAACGTGCGTAAAATATGCCTCTTGCAACTGTCGTTTTGAAATGTGGACGTCTTTTGAATGTTTTGATCGATATACGACCCCAGGATTTGTTTTCAGGGCAGGTGTCCTTTACAGGCCTGCAATTATTTTGAATATGAACTGACCATGAGCGCTGGGATTAAAGCTGCTGTTGTGTGAAACGGCCACAAGGTGGCAGCAGTTCTCCTTTACCATATCTGGTTACTAGGTCAACAGAGCCTCAAAGGAAGTCGTGTTCTAGGTTGTAATTTAGAATGGAATGTACAGGAAAAAGCCCCTTAAGTTTGTCTCACTACTTCTTGTTCGTTTTTTTAATTTAATTTTTATTTTTTGTCACAGCAAGTTTGATTACAATGTTTGCCTTGTTGTAGGTTTGCAAGATGTGGTTCTTTCACACATATACATATGTCTATTCTTCCTGGGATCCTTTTCCCATGTACGTTATGACAGAATGTTGAGTAGTCTTCTCTTGGTATTCCATAGGTCTTTGGTGATTATATATTTCACCTCTGTTTGTATATGTCTGTTAACCCCAATATCCTAATGTATCCAATCCTCACACCTTTCCATTGGTGAACCACAAGTTTGTTTAATGAATCTGTGATTGCCCTTCTCTGTGGAAATACTTTCACTGGTATTAATTGTTAGGTAACACCTATAAGTGATATCATACGATATGTGTCTTTCTCTTTCTGACTTACTACAAGTCACGTGATTACCTCTAGACTCATCTATGGTGCTGCAAATGGCATTGTGTCCTTTTTCTCCTTGGCTAATACTCCATCTGTACGTGTACCAGTTCTTCTTTGTCCACTCATGTGTTGATGGACTTTTTGGTTGCTTCCATGTCTTGGCTATGGTAATACTGCGGCAAAACACATTTGCCTGCCTGTGTCTTTCCAATTCTGTCTTCTTAGGTTATAGGCCCAGGAGTGGGCCTGCTGGATCATATGGTAGCAAAATGTTTACCTTGTAAAGGCCCATCCATTCTGTTCTCATTAGTGGCTCTTACCAGGTTACGTCCCCCTTAAAGTTGAGGGTATGCACTTCTCCACAACACCTTCTGCATTTATTGTTTTTAGTTTTTTTGCTGATGTTTATTCTGACTAGTGTGAGCAGATACCTCTTTGTGGTTGGATTTGCATGCGTCTCAGAATCCCTTGAAATTGAGCTTTCTGGCATGTCCTTGTTTTCTTCAAACTGTGAGTACAGCTTACCTCTTCACATTGTTTTCTTGAAGTATGTGTGACATTCAAAAATATTTTGGCCATTACCTCCCTCAAGACATTTTGAGGGCAGTTTTCATTTACAACCCTCCGGTACTGGTGCATATGAAGTGACCCTTAGCACAGGTTTCAAAGCTGCTGTTGCAGGTAACGGTCAGAGGGCGGCAGCATTCCTGCTTTTCCCAATCTGGTAACTAGGGAAACAGACCTTCCTGGCAGTGGTGTTCCTCTGTTATATATTAGAGTGCAATGTGCCTAGATAACCCCCAAAATCCGATGTCTCCTCACTTATGTTTGTTTTCTAAATTGAATTTATATTTTTTTTATTGGAGTCATATTCCTTTGTGTACATGGACAACTTCTTCTTTGTGCATTCCTCTGTAGATGGACATTTTCGTAGCTTCCAAGTGTTGGCTATGGTAAATATTGCTGGAGTGAAGGATTGCCAGCCTGTGTCTTATTTTCTTTTTTGGTACGTGGGCCTCTCACTGCCGTGGCCCCTCCCATTGCAGAGCACAGGTTCTGGACGCGCAGGCCCAGCAGCCATAGCTCACGGGACCAGCGGCTCCGCGTCATGTGAGATCTTCCCAAACTGGGGCATGAACCCCTAACCCCTGCATTGGCAAGCGGACTCTCAACCACTGCACCACCAGGGAAGCCCAGCCTGTGTCTTTTTGATTCTCATCCCCTCAGGCGATAGGCCCAGCAGTGGGTATGCTTGACTGAATGGTAGCTCAGTATTTACCTTTTCAAGGCACCTCCTTTGTGTTTTCATTACTGGCTCTTACCATGTCCCACGTTGAACCAAGGGTAGGCATTTCTCCAAAACCCCTTCAGCATTTATTGCTTGCAGAATTTTTGCTGATGGCCATTCTGAGTGGTGTGAGCTGTTAGGTTTTTGTAATTTGGATTTGCATGGCTTTTATTATTCCTAATGTTCAGCATTTTCCCATGCCTTTTAAAATTTCTGGTAAAGAAGAACAGAAAAAAATGGAGAGTACAATTAACCTCTTGCAATTGTCTTCTTGACAGGGTGCCCTCTTTTGAATTTTTTGGTCAATTTTCGACCCCAGGATTGTTTTTGAGGGCAGGTGTCATTTACAGGCCTGCAATGAGTGTGAATATTTAGTGACCATTAGCACTGGGTTTAAAGCTGCTGTTGTGGGAAACGGCCACAAGGCGGCAGCATTTCTCCATTCCCAAATCTGGTTACTAGGACAGCAGAGCCTTTCTGGAAGTCGTGTTCCTATGTTGTTAGTTAGAATGCAACGTGCCAGAAGAAACGCCCATAAGTTTATGTCTCATTACTTCTTCTTGGTTTTTAAAATTTATTTAATCGGGGTAATGATTAGATATTGTTTGTCCAGGTGTACACAGTCTGGTTGATTTGTACAATATATATGTCTATTCATGTTCAGATCCTCTTCCCATGTAAAATATTACAGTGTTCTGTAGACCTCCCTTGCTATATGGTCAGGCTTTTTGATATATGTTTATAATATGTATTTGTATACATATGGTAGCACTAATCTTAATGTACCATTCCGCCCACCTATCCTTTTAGATAAGCATACTTCTAAGTCTGTGAGTGTCTTTCTCTGAGAAATATGTTCATTTTTGTTAGTTATTAGTTAGTGCCTATAAGTGATATCATAGGATATAGGTCTTCTGCCTTCTGACTTACCTCATGTTCTGTGATTACGTCCAAGCTCATCTATGGTGCCTCAAATAGCAGTGTTTCATTGCTTTCCATGGCTAATATCCTGTTGTATACATAGACCACTTCTTCTTTATCCATTCATCTGTTGGTGCTCATTTTGGTTGCTTCACTGTCTTGGCTATTGTGAATAAGGCTGCAGTGCAGCTTTTGCAGCCCGGCTCTTCTCGATTCAGGTCTCAGGTAAGAGGCCCAGTGGTGTGACTGCTGGATTGAATGGTACCTCAATTTGTATTTTAATTGCAGCTCCCTTCTGTTCCCATTATTGGGTATTACCACTTTACCTCTCACCAGCAGAAAGAGGGTACACGGTTCTCTAAAACCCCTTCAATATTTATTGTTTGTAGACTTTTTGCTGACGGCCAGTCAACTGCTGTGAGTTGAAAACCTTTTGTAGATTAGACTTGCATGAGTCTAATAATTACTGAGGTAGAGGTTTTATCCATTTTCCTATTTTTTTTAAAAGAGAGTGAGTCAAACTTACTTATTCATATTAATTTCTGGAAAAATTTGCCAGTTTTGAATGTTTTTGGCCATTCCTTACCTCCGCACACTCGCTTAGGGCAGGTGTCCTTTATAGCCCTGAGTCCTTGTGAATGCAAAGCGACCATTAGCTGTGGGTTTAAAGCCGCTCTTGTGGGAAAGGGCCACAAGGCGGCAGCATTTCTACATTTCCAACTGTGGGTTTTGGGCAACAGAGCTTTCCTGGATATCGTGTTAGTAAGCTGCAAATTAGAGCGGAATGTGCCAGCTCAAACCCCCGAGAGCTTATATCTCTTAAATTGTTGTTTGTTTTTTAAATTTAATTTTTATTAATTATCAGATCAAATTTGATAAAAAATGTAGATTCTCCTAGGTGTACAGTTTCTGGTTCATCCTATCAATGTATCTGTCTATTCCTCTTTGGACCCTTTCCCGTGTATGTTATTATAGAGTGTTGAATAGACCTCTCTTTGTATTCCATAGGTATTTTGCGATTATATATTTCATATGTATTAGTACACGTCTGTTAAGACCCATATCCTAATTCATACATTCCTTACACCTTTTCATTTGGTTAAACATAATTTGGATTTCTGAATCTATGCATGTCCTTCTCTTGGAAATTATTTCATGGGTATCAATGTTTAGGTAACACCTATAAGTGATGTCATAGGATGTCTGTCTTTGGTTTCTTTCTTACTTCAAGCTGGGTGATTACCTCTAGACACTTTTATGGTGGCGCCAACGGCACTGTTCCATGCTTTTACATGGCTCATATTCCATTGCGTACATGGACGACTTCTTGGTGCATTTTCTATTGATGGACCTTTTGGATTTTTCCAGGTTTTGGCTATGGTACATGTTGCTGCAGTGCAGGATTGCCAGCCTGCGTCTTTTTGATTCTGGCCTACTCAGGTGATAGGCCCATGAGTGGGCATACCAGATCACATAGTAGCTCCATTTTTACCCTTAAACACACCTCCATTCTGTTCTCGCTACTGGCTCTTACCAGGTTACATCCCACCAGCAGCTAAAGGCTACGCAGTTCTCTAAAACCCCTTCAGCATTTATTCTTTGTAGACTTTATTTTGCTGATGATCCTTCTGAAGGCTGTGAGGTAAACGTTTATGTACACTGGATTTGCATGGCTTTATTAATTCCTGACGTTCAGCCTTTTTCCATTCCCGTTTTCTTAACAAAGAAGGAAAGAAAAAAAGAAACAGAAAACAAACGTGCGTAAAATATGCCTCTTGCAACTGTCGTTTTGAAATGTGGACGTCTTTTGAATGTTTTGATCGATATACGACCCCAGGATTTGTTTTCAGGGCAGGTGTCCTTTACAGGCCTGCAATTATTTTGAATATGAACTGACCATGAGCGCTGGGATTAAAGCTGCTGTTGTGTGAAACGGCCACAAGGTGGCAGCAGTTCTCCTTTACCATATCTGGTTACTAGGTCAACAGAGCCTCAAAGGAAGTCGTGTTCTAGGTTGTAATTTAGAATGGAATGTACAGGGAAAAGCCCCTTAAGTTTGTCTCACTACTTCTTGTTCGTTTTTTTAATTTAATTTTTATTTTTTGTCACAGCAAGTTTGATTACAATGTTTGCCTTGTTGTAGGTTTGCAAGATGTGGTTCTTTCACACATATACATATGTCTATTCTTCCTGGGATCCTTTTCCCATGTACGTTATGACAGAATGTTGAGTAGTCTTCTCTTGGTATTCCATAGGTCTTTGGTGATTATATATTTCACCTCTGTTTGTATATGTCTGTTAACCCCAATATCCTAATGTATCCAATCCTCACACCTTTCCATTGGTGAACCACAAGTTTGTTTAATGGATCTGTGATTGCCCTTCTCTGTGGAAATACTTTCACTGGTATTAATTGTTAGGTAACACCTATAAGTGATATCATACGATATGTGTCTTTCTCTTTCTGACTTACTACAAGTCACGTGATTACCTCTAGACTCATCTATGGTGCTGCAAATGGCATTGTGTCCTTTTTCTCCTTGGCTAATACTCCATCTGTACGTGTACCAGTTCTTCTTTGTCCACTCATCTGTTGATGGACTTTTTGGTTGCTTAGAAGTCTTGGCTATTTTAATACTGCGGCAATGCACATTTGCCTGCCTGTGTCTTTCCAATTCTGTCTTCTTAGGTTATAGGCCCAGGAGTGGGCCTGCTGGATCATATGGTAGCAAAATGTTTACCTTGTAAAGGCCCATCCATTCTGTTCTCATTAGTGCCTCTTACCAGGTTACGTCCCCCTTAAAGTTGAGGGTATGCACTTCTCCACAACACCTTCTGCATTTATTGTTTTTAGTTTTTTTGCTGATGTTTATTCTGACTAGTGTGAGCAGATACCTCTTTGTGGTTGGATTTGCATGCGTCTCAGAATCCCTTGAAATTGAGCTTTCTGGCATGTCCTTGTTTTCTTCAAACTGTGAGTACAGCTTACCTCTTCACATTGTTTTCTTGAAGTATGTGTGACATTCAAAAATATTTTGGCCATTACCTCCCTCAAGACATTTTGAGGGCAGTTTTCATTTACAACCCTCCGGTACTGGTGCATATGAAGTGACCCTTAGCACAGGTTTCAAAGCTGCTGTTGCAGGTAACGGTCAGAGGGCGGCAGCATTCCTGCTTTTCCCAATCTGGTAACTAGGGAAACAGACCTTCCTGGCAGTGGTGTTCCTCTGTTATATATTAGAGTGCAATGTGCCTAGATAACCCCCAAAATCCGATGTCTCCTCACTTATGTTTGTTTTCTAAATTGAATTTATATTTTTTTTATTGGAGTCATATTCCTTTGTGTACATGGACAACTTCTTCTTTGTGCATTCCTCTGTAGATGGACATTTTCGTAGCTTCCAAGTGTTGGCTATGGTAAATATTGCTGGAGTGAAGGATTGCCAGCCTGTGTCTTATTTTCTTTTTTGGTACGTGGGCCTCTCACTGCCGTGGCCCCTCCCATTGCAGAGCACAGGTTCTGGACGCGCAGGCCCAGCAGCCATAGCTCACGGGACCAGCGGCTCCGCGTCATGTGAGATCTTCCCAAACTGGGGCATGAACCCCTAACCCCTGCATTGGCAAGCGGACTCTCAACCACTGCACCACCAGGGAAGCCCAGCCTGTGTCTTTTTGATTCTCATCCCCTCAGGCGATAGGCCCAGCAGTGGGTATGCTTGACTGAATGGTAGCTCAGTATTTACCTTTTCAAGGCACCTCCTTTGTGTTTTCATTACTGGCTCTTACCATGTCCCACGTTGAACCAAGGGTAGGCATTTCTCCAAAACCCCTTCAGCATTTATTGCTTGCAGAATTTTTGCTGATGGCCATTCTGAGTGGTGTGAGCTGTTAGGTTTTTGTAATTTGGATTTGCATGGCTTTTATTATTCCTAATGTTCAGCATTTTCCCATGCCTTTTAAAATTTCTGGTAAAGAAGAACAGAAAAAAATGGAGAGTACAATTAACCTCTTGCAATTGTCTTCTTGACAGGGTGCCCTCTTTTGAATTTTTTGGTCAATTTTCGACCCCAGGATTGTTTTTGAGGGCAGGTGTCATTTACAGGCCTGCAATGAGTGTGAATATTTAGTGACCATTAGCACTGGGTTTAAAGCTGCTGTTGTGGGAAACGGCCACAAGGCGGCAGCATTTCTCCATTCCCAAATCTGGTTACTAGGACAGCAGAGCCTTTCTGGAAGTCGTGTTCCTATGTTGTTAGTTAGAATGCAACGTGCCAGAAGAAACGCCCATAAGTTTATGTCTCATTACTTCTTCTTGGTTTTTAAAATTTATTTAATCGGGGTAATGATTAGATATTGTTTGTCCAGGTGTACACAATCTGGTTGATTTGTACAATATATATGTCTATTCATGTTCAGATCCTCTTCCCATGTAAAATATTACAGTGTTCTGTAGACCTCCCTTGCTATATGGTCAGGCTTTTTGATATATGTTTATAATATGTATTTGTATACATATGGTAGCACTAATCTTAATGTACCATTCCGCCCACCTATCCTTTTAGATAAGCATACTTCTAAGTCTGTGAGTGTCTTTCTCTGAGAAATATGTTCATTTTTGTTAGTTATTAGTTAGCGCCTATAAGTGATATCATAGGATATAGGTCTTCTGCCTTCTGACTTACCTCATGTTCTGTGATTACGTCCAAGCTCATCTATGGTGCCTCAAATAGCAGTGTTTCATTGCTTTCCATGGCTAATATCCTGTTGTATACATAGACCACTTCTTCTTTATCCATTCATCTGTTGGTGCTCATTTTGGTTGCTTCACTGTCTTGGCTATTGTGAATAAGGCTGCAGTGCAGCTTTTGCAGCCCGGCTCTTCTCGATTCAGGTCTCAGGTTAGAGGCCCAGTGGTGTGACTGCTGGATTGAATGGTACCTCAATTTGTATTTTAATTGCAGCTCCCTTCTGTTCCCATTATTGGGTATTACCACTTTACCTCTCACCAGCAGAAAGAGGGTACACGGTTCTCTAAAACCCCTTCAATATTTATTGTTTGTAGACTTTTTGCTGACGGCCAGTCAACTGCTGTGAGTTGAAAACCTTTTGTAGATTAGACTTGCATGAGTCTAATAATTACTGAGGTAGAGGTTTTATCCATTTTCCTATTTTTTTTAAAAGAGAGTGAGTCAAACTTACTTATTCATATTAATTTCTGGAAAAATTTGCCAGTTTTGAATGTTTTTGGCCATTCCTTACCTCTGCACACTCGCTTAGGGCAGGTGTCCTTTATAGCCCTGAGTCCTTGTGAATGCAAAGCGACCATTAGCTGTGGGTTTAAAGCCGCTCTTGTGGGAAAGGGCCACAAGGCGGCAGCATTTCTACATTTCCAACTGTGGGTTTTGGGCAACAGAGCTTTCCTGGATATCGTGTTAGTAAGCTGCAAATTAGAGCGGAATGTGCCAGCTCAAACCCCCGAGAGCTTATATCTCTTAAATTGTTATTTGTTTTTTAAATTTAATTTTTATTAATTATCAGATCAAATTTGATAAAAATGTAGATTCTCCTAGGTGTACAGTTTCTGGTTCATCCTATCAATGTATCTGTCTATTCCTCTTTGGACCCTTTCCCGTGTATGTTATTATAGAGTGTTGAATAGACCTCTCTTTGTATTCCATAGGTATTTTGCGATTATATATTTCATATGTATTAGTACACGTCTGTTAAGACCCATATCCTAATTCATACATTCCTTACACCTTTTCATTTGGTTAAACATAATTTGGATTTCTGAATCTATGCATGTCCTTCTCTTGGAAATTATTTCATGGGTATCAATGTTTAGGTAACACCTATAAGTGATGTCATAGGATGTCTGTCTTTGGTTTCTTTCTTCAAGCTGGGTGATTACCTCTAGACACTTTTATGGTGGCGCCAACGGCACTGTTCCATGCTTTTACATGGCTCATATTCCATTGCGTACATGGACGACTTCTTGGTGCATTTTCTATTGATGGACCTTTTGGATTTTTCCAGGTTTTGGCTATGGTACATGTTGCTCCAGTGCAGGATTGCCAGCCTGCGTCTTTTTGATTCTGGCCTACTCAGGTGATAGGCCCATGAGTGGGCATACCAGATCACATAGTAGCTCCATTTTTACCCTTAAACACACCTCCATTCTGTTCTCGCTACTGGCTCTTACCAGGTTACATCCCACCAGCAGCTAAAGGCTACGCAGTTCTCTAAAACCCCTTCAGCATTTATTCTTTGTAGACTTTATTTTGCTGATGATCCTTCTGAAGGCTGTGAGGTAAACGTTTATGTACACTGGATTTGCATGGCTTTATTAATTCCTGACGTTCAGCCTTTTTCCATTCCCGTTTTCTTAACAAAGAAGGAAAGAAAAAAAGAAACAGAAAACAAACGTGCGTAAAATATGCCTCTTGCAACTGTCGTTTTGAAATGTGGACGTCTTTTGAATGTTTTGATCGATATACGACCCCAGGATTTGTTTTCAGGGCAGGTGTCCTTTACAGGCCTGCAATTATTTTGAATATGAACTGACCATGAGTGCTGGGATTAAAGCTGCTGTTGTGTGAAACGGCCACAAGGTGGCAGCAGTTCTCCTTTACCATATCTGGTTACTAGGTCAACAGAGCCTCAAAGGAAGTCGTGTTCTAGGTTGTAATTTAGAATGGAATGTACAGGAAAAAGCCCCTTAAGTTTGTCTCACTACTTCTTGTTCGTTTTTTTAATTTAATTTTTATTTTTTGTCACAGCAAGTTTGATTACAATGTTTGCCTTGTTGTAGGTTTGCAAGATGTGGTTCTTTCACACATATACATATGTCTATTCTTCCTGGGATCCTTTTCCCATGTACGTTATGACAGAATGTTGAGTAGTCTTCTCTTGGTATTCCATAGGTCTTTGGTGATTATATATTTCACCTCTGTTTGTATATGTCTGTTAACCCCAATATCCTAATGTATCCAATCCTCACACCTTTCCATTGGTGAACCACAAGTTTGTTTAATGAATCTGTGATTGCCCTTCTCTGTGGAAATACTTTCACTGGTATTAATTGTTAGGTAACACCTATAAGTGATATCATACGATATGTGTCTTTCTCTTTCTGACTTACTACAAGTCACTTGATTACCTCTAGACTCATCTATGGTGCTGCAAATGGCATTGTGTCCTTTTTCTCCTTGGCTAATACTCCATCTGTACGTGTACCAGTTCTTCTTTGTCCACTCATCTGTTGATGGACTTTTTGGTTGCTTCCATGTCTTGGCTATGGTAATACTGCGGCAATACACATTTGCCTGCCTGTGTCTTTCCAATTCTGTCTTCTTAGGTTATAGGCCCAGGAGTGGGCCTGCTGGATCATATGGTAGCAAAATGTTTACCTTGTAAAGGCCCATCCATTCTGTTCTCATTAGTGGCTCTTACCAGGTTACATCCCCCTTAAAGTTGAGGGTATGCACTTCTCCACAACACCTTCTGCATTTATTGTTTTTAGTATTTTTGCTGATGTTTATTCTGACTAGTGTGAGCAGATACCTCTTTGTGGTTGGATTTGCATGCGTCTCAGAATCCCTTGAAATTGAGCTTTCTGGCATGTCCTTGTTTTCTTCAAACTGTGAGTACATCTTACCTCTTCACATTGTTTTCTTGAAGTATGTGTGACATTCAAAAATATTTTGGCCATTACCTCCCTCAAGACATTTTGAGGGCAGTTTTCATTTACAACCCTCCGGTACTGGTGCATATGAAGTGACCCTTAGCACAGGTTTCAAAGCTGCTGTTGCAGGTAACGGTCAGAGGGCGGCAGCATTCCTGCTTTTCCCAATCTGGTAACTAGGGAAACAGACCTTCCTGGCAGTGGTGTTCCTCTGTTATATATTAGAGTGCAATGTGCCTAGATAACCCCCAAAATCCGATGTCTCCTCACATATGTTTGTTTTCTAAATTGAATTTATATTTTTTTTATTGGAGTCATATTCCTTTGTGTACATGGACAACTTCTTCTTTGTGCATTCCTCTGTAGATGGACATTTTCGTAGCTTCCAAGTGTTGGCTATGGTAAATATTGCTGGAGTGAAGGATTGCCAGCCTGTGTCTTATTTTCTTTTTTGGTACGTGGGCCTCTCACTGCCGTGGCCCCTCCCATTGCAGAGCACAGGTTCTGGACGCGCAGGCCCAGCAGCCATAGCTCACGGGACCAGCGGCTCCGCGTCATGTGAGATCTTCCCAAACTGGGGCATGAACCCCTAACCCCTGCATTGGCAAGCGGACTCTCAACCACTGCACCACCAGGGAAGCCCAGCCTGTGTCTTTTTGATTCTCATCCCCTCAGGCGATAGGCCCAGCAGTGGGTATGCTTGACTGAATGGTAGCTCAGTATTTACCTTTTCAAGGCACCTCCTTTGTGTTTTCATTACTGGCTCTTACCATGTCCCACGTTGAACCAAGGGTAGGCATTTCTCCAAAACCCCTTCAGCATTTATTGCTTGCAGAATTTTTGCTGATGGCCATTCTGAGTGGTGTGAGCTGTTAGGTTTTTGTAATTTGGATTTGCATGGCTTTTATTATTCCTAATGTTCAGCATTTTCCCATGCCTTTTAAAATTTCTGGTAAAGAAGAACAGAAAAAAATGGAGAGTACAATTAACCTCTTGCAATTGTCTTCTTGACAGGGTGCCCTCTTTTGAATTTTTTGGTCAATTTTCGACCCCAGGATTGTTTTTGAGGGCAGGTGTCATTTACAGGCCTGCAATGAGTGTGAATATTTAGTGACCATTAGCACTGGGTTTAAAGCTGCTGTTGTGGGAAACGGCCACAAGGCGGCAGCATTTCTCCATTCCCAAATCTGGTTACTAGGACAGCAGAGCCTTTCTGGAAGTCGTGTTCCTATGTTGTTAGTTAGAATGCAACGTGCCAGAAGAAACGCCCATAAGTTTATGTCTCATTACTTCTTCTTGGTTTTTAAAATTTATTTAATCGGGGTAATGATTAGATATTGTTTGTCCAGGTGTACACAGTCTGGTTGATTTGTACAATATATATGTCTATTCATGTTCAGATCCTCTTCCCATGTAAAATATTACAGTGTTCTGTAGACCTCCCTTGCTATATGGTCAGGCTTTTTGATATATGTTTATAATATGTATTTGTATACATATGGTAGCACTAATCTTAATGTACCATTCCGCCCACCTATCCTTTTAGATAAGCATACTTCTAAGTCTGTGAGTGTCTTTCTCTGAGAAATATGTTCATTTTTGTTAGTTATTAGTTAGTGCCTATAAGTGATATCATAGGATATAGGTCTTCTGCCTTCTGACTTACCTCATGTTCTGTGATTACGTCCAAGCTCATCTATGGTGCCTCAAATAGCAGTGTTTCATTGCTTTCCATGGCTAATATCCTGTTGTATACATAGACCACTTCTTCTTTATCCATTCATCTGTTGGTGCTCATTTTGGTTGCTTCACTGTCTTGGCTATTGTGAATAAGGCTGCAGTGCAGCTTTTGCAGCCCGGCTCTTCTCGATTCAGGTCTCAGGTAAGAGGCCCAGTGGTGTGACTGCTGGATTGAATGGTACCTCAATTTGTATTTTAATTGCAGCTCCCTTCTGTTCCCATTATTGGGTATTACCACTTTACCTCTCACCAGCAGAAAGAGGGTACACGGTTCTCTAAAACCCCTTCAATATTTATTGTTTGTAGACTTTTTGCTGACGGCCAGTCAACTGCTGTGAGTTGAAAACCTTTTGTAGATTAGACTTGCATGAGTCTAATAATTACTGAGGTAGAGGTTTTATCCATTTTCCTATTTTTTTTAAAAGAGAGTGAGTCAAACTTACTTATTCATATTAATTTCTGGAAAAATTTGCCAGTTTTGAATGTTTTTGGCCATTCCTTACCTCCGCACACTCGCTTAGGGCAGGTGTCCTTTATAGCCCTGAGTCCTTGTGAATGCAAAGCGACCATTAGCTGTGGGTTTAAAGCCGCTCTTGTGGGAAAGGGCCACAAGGCGGCAGCATTTCTACATTTCCAACTGTGGGTTTTGGGCAACAGAGCTTTCCTGGATATCGTGTTAGTAAGCTGCAAATTAGAGCGGAATGTGCCAGCTCAAACCCCCGAGAGCTTATATCTCTTAAATTGTTGTTTGTTTTTTAAATTTAATTTTTATTAATTATCAGAGCAAATTTGATACAAATGTAGATTCTCCTAGGTGTACAGTTTCTGGTTCATCCTTTCAATGTATCTGTCTATTCCTCTTTGGATCCTTTCCCGTGTATGTTATTATAGAGTGTTGAATAGACCTCTCTTTGTATTCCATAGGTATTTTGCGATTATATATTTCATATGTATTAGTACACGTCTGTTAAGACCCATATCCTAATTCATACATTCCTTACACCTTTTCATTTGGTTAAACATAATTTGGATTTCTGAATCTATGCGTGTCCTTCTCTTGGAAATTATTTCATGGGTATCAATGTTTAGGTAACACCTATAAGTGATGTCATAGGATGTCTGTCTTTGGTTTCTTTCTTACTTCAAGCTGGGTGATTACCTCTAGACACTTTTATGGTGGCGCCAACGGCACTGTTCCATGCTTTTACATGGCTCATATTCCATTGCGTACATGGACGACTTCTTGGTGCATTTTCTATTGATGGACCTTTTGGATTTTTCCAGGTTTTGGCTATGGTACATGTTGCTGCAGTGCAGGATTGCCAGCCTGCGTCTTTTTGATTCTGGCCTACTCAGGTGATAGGCCCATGAGTGGGCATACCAGATCACATAGTAGCTCCATTTTTACCCTTAAACACACCTCCATTCTGTTCTCGCTACTGGCTCTTACCAGGTTACATCCCACCAGCAGCTAAAGGCTACGCAGTTCTCTAAAACCCCTTCAGCATTTATTCTTTGTAGACTTTATTTTGCTGATGATCCTTCTGAAGGCTGTGAGGTAAACGTTTATGTACACTGGATTTGCATGGCTTCACTAATTCCTGACGTTCAGCCTTTTTCCATTCCCGTTTTCTTAACAAAAAAGGAAAGAAAAAAAGAAACAGAAAACAAACGTGCGTAAAATATGCCTCTTGCAACTGTCGTTTTGAAATGTGGACGTCTTTTGAATGTTTTGATCGATATACGACCCCAGGATTTGTTTTCAGGGCAGGTGTCCTTTACAGGCCTGCAATTATTTTGAATATGAACTGACCATGAGCGCTGGGATTAAAGCTGCTGTTGTGTGAAACGGCCACAAGGTGGCAGCAGTTCTCCTTTACCATATCTGGTTACTAGGTCAACAGAGCCTCAAAGGAAGTCGTGTTCTAGGTTGTAATTTAGAATGGAATGTACAGGAAAAAGCCCCTTAAGTTTGTCTCACTACTTCTTGTTCGTTTTTTTAATTTAATTTTTATTTTTTGTCACAGCAAGTTTGATTACAATGTTTGCCTTGTTGTAGGTTTGCAAGATGTGGTTCTTTCACACATATACATATGTCTATTCTTCCTGGGATCCTTTTCCCATGTACGTTATGACAGAATGTTGAGTAGTCTTCTCTTGGTATTCCATAGGTCTTTGGTGATTATATATTTCACCTCTGTTTGTATATGTCTGTTAACCCCAATATCCTAATGTATCCAATCCTCACACCTTTCCATTGGTGAACCACAAGTTTGTTTAATGGATCTGTGATTGCCCTTCTCTGTGGAAATACTTTCACTGGTATTAATTGTTAGGTAACACCTATAAGTGATATCATACGATATGTGTCTTTCTCTTTCTGACTTACTACAAGTCACGTGATTACCTCTAGACTCATCTATGGTGCTGCAAATGGCATTGTGTCCTTTTTCTCCTTGGCTAATACTCCATCTGTACGTGTACCAGTTCTTCTTTGTCCACTCATCTGTTGATGGACTTTTTGGTTGCTTCCATGTCTTGGCTATGGTAATACTGCGGCAATACACATTTGCCTGCCTGTGTCTTTCCAATTCTGTCTTCTTAGGTTATAGGCCCAGGAGTGGGCCTGCTGGATCATATGGTAGCAAAATGTATACCTTGTAAAGGCCCATCCATTCTGTTCTCATTAGTGGCTCTTACCAGGTTACGTCCCCCTTAAAGTTGAGGGTATGCACTTCTCCACAACACCTTCTGCATTTATTGTTTTTAGTTTTTTTGCTGATGTTTATTCTGACTAGTGTGAGCAGATACCTCTTTGTGGTTGGATTTGCATGCGTCTCAGAATCCCTTGAAATTGAGCTTTCTGGCATGTCCTTGTTTTCTTCAAACTGTGAGTACAGCTTACCTCTTCAAATTGTTTTCTTGAAGTATGTGTGACATTCAAAAATATTTTGGCCATTACCTCCCTCAAGACATTTTGAGGGCAGTTTTCATTTACAGCCCTCCGGTACTGGTGCATATGAAGTGACCCTTAGCACAGGTTTCAAAGCTGCTGTTGCAGGTAACGGTCAGAGGGCGGCAGCATTCCTGCTTTTCCCAATCTGGTAACTAGGGAAACAGACCTTCCTGGCAGTGGTGTTCCTCTGTTATATATTAGAGTGCAATGTGCCTAGATAACCCCCAAAATCCGATGTCTCCTCACTTATGTTTGTTTTCTAAATTGAATTTATATTTTTTTTATTGGAGTCATATTCCTTTGTGTACATGGACAACTTCTTCTTTGTGCATTCCTCTGTAGATGGACATTTTCGTAGCTTCCAAGTGTTGGCTATGGTAAATATTGCTGGAGTGAAGGATTGCCAGCCTGTGTCTTATTTTCTTTTTTGGTACGTGGGCCTCTCACTGCCGTGGCCCCTCCCATTGCAGAGCACAGGTTCTGGACGCGCAGGCCCAGCAGCCATAGCTCACGGGACCAGCGGCTCCGCGTCATGTGAGATCTTCCCAAACTGGGGCATGAACCCCTAACCCCTGCATTGGCAAGCGGACTCTCAACCACTGCACCACCAGGGAAGCCCAGCCTGTGTCTTTTTGATTCTCATCCCCTCAGGCGATAGGCCCAGCAGTGGGTATGCTTGACTGAATGGTAGCTCAGTATTTACCTTTTCAAGGCACCTCCTTTGTGTTTTCATTACTGGCTCTTACCATGTCCCACGTTGAACCAAGGGTAGGCATTTCTCCAAAACCCCTTCAGCATTTATTGCTTGCAGAATTTTTGCTGATGGCCATTCTGAGTGGTGTGAGCTGTTAGGTTTTTGTAATTTGGATTTGCATGGCTTTTATTATTCCTAATGTTCAGCATTTTCCCATGCCTTTTAAAATTTCTGGTAAAGAAGAACAGAAAAAAATGGAGAGTACAATTAACCTCTTGCAATTGTCTTCTTGACAGGGTGCCCTCTTTTGAATTTTTTGGTCAATTTTCGACCCCAGGATTGTTTTTGAGGGCAGGTGTCATTTACAGGCCTGCAATGAGTGTGAATATTTAGTGACCATTAGCACTGGGTTTAAAGCTGCTGTTGTGGGAAACGGCCACAAGGCGGCAGCATTTCTCCATTCCCAAATCTGGTTACTAGGACAGCAGAGCCTTTCTGGAAGTCGTGTTCCTATGTTGTTAGTTAGAATGCAACGTGCCAGAAGAAACGCCCATAAGTTTATGTCTCATTACTTCTTCTTGGTTTTTAAAATTTATTTAATCGGGGTAATGATTAGATATTGTTTGTCCAGGTGTACACAATCTGGTTGATTTGTACAATATATATGTCTATTCATGTTCAGATCCTCTTCCCATGTAAAATATTACAGTGTTCTGTAGACCTCCCTTGCTATATGGTCAGGCTTTTTGATATATGTTTATAATATGTATTTGTATACATATGGTAGCACTAATCTTAATGTACCATTCCGCCCACCTATCCTTTTAGATAAGCATACTTCTAAGTCTGTGAGTGTCTTTCTCTGAGAAATATGTTCATTTTTGTTAGTTATTAGTTAGCGCCTATAAGTGATATCATAGGATATAGGTCTTCTGCCTTCTGACTTACCTCATGTTCTGTGATTACGTCCAAGCTCATCTATGGTGCCTCAAATAGCAGTGTTTCATTGCTTTCCATGGCTAATATCCTGTTGTATACATAGACCACTTCTTCTTTATCCATTCATCTGTTGGTGCTCATTTTGGTTGCTTCACTGTCTTGGCTATTGTGAATAAGGCTGCAGTGCAGCTTTTGCAGCCCGGCTCTTCTCGATTCAGGTCTCAGGTTAGAGGCCCAGTGGTGTGACTGCTGGATTGAATGGTACCTCAATTTGTATTTTAATTGCAGCTCCCTTCTGTTCCCATTATTGGGTATTACCACTTTACCTCTCACCAGCAGAAAGAGGGTACACGGTTCTCTAAAACCCCTTCAATATTTATTGTTTGTAGACTTTTTGCTGACGGCCAGTCAACTGCTGTGAGTTGAAAACCTTTTGTAGATTAGACTTGCATGAGTCTAATAATTACTGAGGTAGAGGTTTTATCCATTTTCCTATTTTTTTTAAAAGAGAGTGAGTCAAACTTACTTATTCATATTAATTTCTGGAAAAATTTGCCAGTTTTGAATGTTTTTGGCCATTCCTTACCTCCGCACACTCGCTTAGGGCAGGTGTCCTTTATAGCCCTGAGTCCTTGTGAATGCAAAGCGACCATTAGCTGTGGGTTTAAAGCCGCTCTTGTGGGAAAGGGCCACAAGGCGGCAGCATTTCTACATTTCCAACTGTGGGTTTTGGGCAACAGAGCTTTCCTGGATATCATGTTAGTAAGCTGCAAATTAGAGCGGAATGTGCCAGCTCAAACCCCCGAGAGCTTATATCTCTTAAATTGTTGTTTGTTTTTTAAATTTAATTTTTATTAATTATCAGAGCAAATTTCATAAAAAATGTAGATTCTCCTAGGTGTACAGTTTCTGGTTCATCCTATCAATGTATCTGTCTATTCCTCTTTGGACCCTTTCCCGTGTATGTTATTATAGAGTGTTGAATAGACCTCTCTTTGTATTCCATAGGTATTTTGCGATTATATATTTCATATGTATTAGTACACGTCTGTTAAGACCCATATCCTAATTCATACATTCCTTACACCTTTTCATTTGGTTAAACATAATTTGGATTTCTGAATCTATGCGTGTCCTTCTCTTGGAAATTATTTCATGGGTATCAATGTTTAGGTAACACCTATAAGTGATGTCATAGGATGTCTGTCTTTGGTTTCTTTCTTCAAGCTGGGTGATTACCTCTAGACACTTTTATGGTGGCGCCAACGGCACTGTTCCATGCTTTTACATGGCTCATATTCCATTGCGTACATGGACGACTTCTTGGTGCATTTTCTATTGATGGACCTTTTGGATTTTTCCAGGTTTTGGCTATGGTACATGTTGCTGCAGTGCAGGATTGCCAGCCTGCGTCTTTTTGATTCTGGCCTACTCAGGTGATAGGCCCATGAGTGGGCATACCAGATCACATAGTAGCTCCATTTTTACCCTTAAACACACCTCCATTCTGTTCTCGCTACTGGCTCTTACCAGGTTACATCCCACCAGCAGCTAAAGGCTACGCAGTTCTCTAAAACCCCTTCAGCATTTATTCTTTGTAGACTTTATTTTGCTGATGATCCTTCTGAAGGCTGTGAGGTAAACGTTTATGTACACTGGATTTGCATGGCTTTATTAATTCCTGACGTTCAGCCTTTTTCCATTCCCGTTTTCTTAACAAAGAAGGAAAGAAAAAAAGAAACAGAAAACAAACGTGCGTAAAATATGCCTCTTGCAACTGTCGTTTTGAAATGTGGACGTCTTTTGAATGTTTTGATCGATATACGACCCCAGGATTTGTTTTCAGGGCAGGTGTCCTTTACAGGCCTGCAATTATTTTGAATATGAACTGACCATGAGTGCTGGGATTAAAGCTGCTGTTGTGTGAAACGGCCACAAGGTGGCAGCAGTTCTCCTTTACCATATCTGGTTACTAGGTCAACAGAGCCTCAAAGGAAGTCGTGTTCTAGGTTGTAATTTAGAATGGAATGTACAGGAAAAAGCCCCTTAAGTTTGTCTCACTACTTCTTGTTCGTTTTTTTAATTTAATTTTTATTTTTTGTCACAGCAAGTTTGATTACAATGTTTGCCTTGTTGTAGGTTTGCAAGATGTGGTTCTTTCACACATATACATATGTCTATTCTTCCTGGGATCCTTTTCCCATGTACGTTATGACAGAATGTTGAGTAGTCTTCTCTTGGTATTCCATAGGTCTTTGGTGATTATATATTTCACCTCTGTTTGTATATGTCTGTTAACCCCAATATCCTAATGTATCCAATCCTCACACCTTTCCATTGGTGAACCACAAGTTTGTTTAATGAATCTGTGATTGCCCTTCTCTGTGGAAATACTTTCACTGGTATTAATTGTTAGGTAACACCTATAAGTGATATCATACGATATGTGTCTTTCTCTTTCTGACTTACTACAAGTCACTTGATTACCTCTAGACTCATCTATGGTGCTGCAAATGGCATTGTGTCCTTTTTCTCCTTGGCTAATACTCCATCTGTACGTGTACCAGTTCTTCTTTGTCCACTCATCTGTTGATGGACTTTTTGGTTGCTTCCATGTCTTGGCTATGGTAATACTGCGGCAATACACATTTGCCTGCCTGTGTCTTTCCAATTCTGTCTTCTTAGGTTATAGGCCCAGGAGTGGGCCTGCTGGATCATATGGTAGCAAAATGTTTACCTTGTAAAGGCCCATCCATTCTGTTCTCATTAGTGGCTCTTACCAGGTTACATCCCCCTTAAAGTTGAGGGTATGCACTTCTCCACAACACCTTCTGCATTTATTGTTTTTAGTATTTTTGCTGATGTTTATTCTGACTAGTGTGAGCAGATACCTCTTTGTGGTTGGATTTGCATGCGTCTCAGAATCCCTTGAAATTGAGCTTTCTGGCATGTCCTTGTTTTCTTCAAACTGTGAGTACATCTTACCTCTTCACATTGTTTTCTTGAAGTATGTGTGACATTCAAAAATATTTTGGCCATTACCTCCCTCAAGACATTTTGAGGGCAGTTTTCATTTACAACCCTCCGGTACTGGTGCATATGAAGTGACCCTTAGCACAGGTTTCAAAGCTGCTGTTGCAGGTAACGGTCAGAGGGCGGCAGCATTCCTGCTTTTCCCAATCTGGTAACTAGGGAAACAGACCTTCCTGGCAGTGGTGTTCCTCTGTTATATATTAGAGTGCAATGTGCCTAGATAACCCCCAAAATCCGATGTCTCCTCACATATGTTTGTTTTCTAAATTGAATTTATATTTTTTTTATTGGAGTCATATTCCTTTGTGTACATGGACAACTTCTTCTTTGTGCATTCCTCTGTAGATGGACATTTTCGTAGCTTCCAAGTGTTGGCTATGGTAAATATTGCTGGAGTGAAGGATTGCCAGCCTGTGTCTTATTTTCTTTTTTGGTACGTGGGCCTCTCACTGCCGTGGCCCCTCCCATTGCAGAGCACAGGTTCTGGACGCGCAGGCCCAGCAGCCATAGCTCACGGGACCAGCGGCTCCGCGTCATGTGAGATCTTCCCAAACTGGGGCATGAACCCCTAACCCCTGCATTGGCAAGCGGACTCTCAACCACTGCACCACCAGGGAAGCCCAGCCTGTGTCTTTTTGATTCTCATCCCCTCAGGCGATAGGCCCAGCAGTGGGTATGCTTGACTGAATGGTAGCTCAGTATTTACCTTTTCAAGGCACCTCCTTTGTGTTTTCATTACTGGCTCTTACCATGTCCCACGTTGAACCAAGGGTAGGCATTTCTCCAAAACCCCTTCAGCATTTATTGCTTGCAGAATTTTTGCTGATGGCCATTCTGAGTGGTGTGAGCTGTTAGGTTTTTGTAATTTGGATTTGCATGGCTTTTATTATTCCTAATGTTCAGCATTTTCCCATGCCTTTTAAAATTTCTGGTAAAGAAGAACAGAAAAAAATGGAGAGTACAATTAACCTCTTGCAATTGTCTTCTTGACAGGGTGCCCTCTTTTGAATTTTTTGGTCAATTTTCGACCCCAGGATTGTTTTTGAGGGCAGGTGTCATTTACAGGCCTGCAATGAGTGTGAATATTTAGTGACCATTAGCACTGGGTTTAAAGCTGCTGTTGTGGGAAACGGCCACAAGGCGGCAGCATTTCTCCATTCCCAAATCTGGTTACTAGGACAGCAGAGCCTTTCTGGAAGTCGTGTTCCTATGTTGTTAGTTAGAATGCAACGTGCCAGAAGAAACGCCCATAAGTTTATGTCTCATTACTTCTTCTTGGTTTTTAAAATTTATTTAATCGGGGTAATGATTAGATATTGTTTGTCCAGGTGTACACAGTCTGGTTGATTTGTACAATATATATGTCTATTCATGTTCAGATCCTCTTCCCATGTAAAATATTACAGTGTTCTGTAGACCTCCCTTGCTATATGGTCAGGCTTTTTGATATATGTTTATAATATGTATTTGTATACATATGGTAGCACTAATCTTAATGTACCATTCCGCCCACCTATCCTTTTAGATAAGCATACTTCTAAGTCTGTGAGTGTCTTTCTCTGAGAAATATGTTCATTTTTGTTAGTTATTAGTTAGTGCCTATAAGTGATATCATAGGATATAGGTCTTCTGCCTTCTGACTTACCTCATGTTCTGTGATTACGTCCAAGCTCATCTATGGTGCCTCAAATAGCAGTGTTTCATTGCTTTCCATGGCTAATATCCTGTTGTATACATAGACCACTTCTTCTTTATCCATTCATCTGTTGGTGCTCATTTTGGTTGCTTCACTGTCTTGGCTATTGTGAATAAGGCTGCAGTGCAGCTTTTGCAGCCCGGCTCTTCTCGATTCAGGTCTCAGGTAAGAGGCCCAGTGGTGTGACTGCTGGATTGAATGGTACCTCAATTTGTATTTTAATTGCAGCTCCCTTCTGTTCCCATTATTGGGTATTACCACTTTACCTCTCACCAGCAGAAAGAGGGTACACGGTTCTCTAAAACCCCTTCAATATTTATTGTTTGTAGACTTTTTGCTGACGGCCAGTCAACTGCTGTGAGTTGAAAACCTTTTGTAGATTAGACTTGCATGAGTCTAATAATTACTGAGGTAGAGGTTTTATCCATTTTCCTATTTTTTTTAAAAGAGAGTGAGTCAAACTTACTTATTCATATTAATTTCTGGAAAAATTTGCCAGTTTTGAATGTTTTTGGCCATTCCTTACCTCCGCACACTCGCTTAGGGCAGGTGTCCTTTATAGCCCTGAGTCCTTGTGAATGCAAAGCGACCATTAGCTGTGGGTTTAAAGCCGCTCTTGTGGGAAAGGGCCACAAGGCGGCAGCATTTCTACATTTCCAACTGTGGGTTTTGGGCAACAGAGCTTTCCTGGATATCGTGTTAGTAAGCTGCAAATTAGAGCGGAATGTGCCAGCTCAAACCCCCGAGAGCTTATATCTCTTAAATTGTTGTTTGTTTTTTAAATTTAATTTTTATTAATTATCAGAGCAAATTTGATACAAATGTAGATTCTCCTAGGTGTACAGTTTCTGGTTCATCCTTTCAATGTATCTGTCTATTCCTGTTTGGATCCTTTCCCGTGTATGTTATTATAGAGTGTTGAATAGACCTCTCTTTGTATTCCATAGGTATTTTGCGATTATATATTTCATATGTATTAGTACACGTCTGTTAAGACCCATATCCTAATTCATACATTCCTTACACCTTTTCATTTGGTTAAACATAATTTGGATTTCTGAATCTATGCGTGTCCTTCTCTTGGAAATTATTTCATGGGTATCAATGTTTAGGTAACACCTATAAGTGATGTCATAGGATGTCTGTCTTTGGTTTCTTTCTTACTTCAAGCTGGGTGATTACCTCTAGACACTTTTATGGTGGCGCCAACGGCACTGTTCCATGCTTTTACATGGCTCATATTCCATTGCGTACATGGACGACTTCTTGGTGCATTTTCTATTGATGGACCTTTTGGATTTTTCCAGGTTTTGGCTATGGTACATGTTGCTGCAGTGCAGGATTGCCAGCCTGCGTCTTTTTGATTCTGGCCTACTCAGGTGATAGGCCCATGAGTGGGCATACCAGATCACATAGTAGCTCCATTTTTACCCTTAAACACACCTCCATTCTGTTCTCGCTACTGGCTCTTACCAGGTTACATCCCACCAGCAGCTAAAGGCTACGCAGTTCTCTAAAACCCCTTCAGCATTTATTCTTTGTAGACTTTATTTTGCTGATGATCCTTCTGAAGGCTGTGAGGTAAACGTTTATGTACACTGGATTTGCATGGCTTCACTAATTCCTGACGTTCAGCCTTTTTCCATTCCCGTTTTCTTAACAAAAAAGGAAAGAAAAAAAGAAACAGAAAACAAACGTGCGTAAAATATGCCTCTTGCAACTGTCGTTTTGAAATGTGGACGTCTTTTGAATGTTTTGATCGATATACGACCCCAGGATTTGTTTTCAGGGCAGGTGTCCTTTACAGGCCTGCAATTATTTTGAATATGAACTGACCATGAGCGCTGGGATTAAAGCTGCTGTTGTGTGAAACGGCCACAAGGTGGCAGCAGTTCTCCTTTACCATATCTGGTTACTAGGTCAACAGAGCCTCAAAGGAAGTCGTGTTCTAGGTTGTAATTTAGAATGGAATGTACAGGAAAAAGCCCCTTAAGTTTGTCTCACTACTTCTTGTTCGTTTTTTTAATTTAATTTTTATTTTTTGTCACAGCAAGTTTGATTACAATGTTTGCCTTGTTGTAGGTTTGCAAGATGTGGTTCTTTCACACATATACATATGTCTATTCTTCCTGGGATCCTTTTCCCATGTACGTTATGACAGAATGTTGAGTAGTCTTCTCTTGGTATTCCATAGGTCTTTGGTGATTATATATTTCACCTCTGTTTGTATATGTCTGTTAACCCCAATATCCTAATGTATCCAATCCTCACACCTTTCCATTGGTGAACCACAAGTTTGTTTAATGGATCTGTGATTGCCCTTCTCTGTGGAAATACTTTCACTGGTATTAATTGTTAGGTAACACCTATAAGTGATATCATACGATATGTGTCTTTCTCTTTCTGACTTACTACAAGTCACGTGATTACCTCTAGACTCATCTATGGTGCTGCAAATGGCATTGTGTCCTTTTTCTCCTTGGCTAATACTCCATCTGTACGTGTACCAGTTCTTCTTTGTCCACTCATCTGTTGATGGACTTTTTGGTTGCTTCCATGTCTTGGCTATGGTAATACTGCGGCAATACACATTTGCCTGCCTGTGTCTTTCCAATTCTGTCTTCTTAGGTTATAGGCCCAGGAGTGGGCCTGCTGGATCATATGGTAGCAAAATGTATACCTTGTAAAGGCCCATCCATTCTGTTCTCATTAGTGGCTCTTACCAGGTTACGTCCCCCTTAAAGTTGAGGGTATGCACTTCTCCACAACACCTTCTGCATTTATTGTTTTTAGTTTTTTTGCTGATGTTTATTCTGACTAGTGTGAGCAGATACCTCTTTGTGGTTGGATTTGCATGCGTCTCAGAATCCCTTGAAATTGAGCTTTCTGGCATGTCCTTGTTTTCTTCAAACTGTGAGTACAGCTTACCTCTTCAAATTGTTTTCTTGAAGTATGTGTGACATTCAAAAATATTTTGGCCATTACCTCCCTCAAGACATTTTGAGGGCAGTTTTCATTTACAGCCCTCCGGTACTGGTGCATATGAAGTGACCCTTAGCACAGGTTTCAAAGCTGCTGTTGCAGGTAACGGTCAGAGGGCGGCAGCATTCCTGCTTTTCCCAATCTGGTAACTAGGGAAACAGACCTTCCTGGCAGTGGTGTTCCTCTGTTATATATTAGAGTGCAATGTGCCTAGATAACCCCCAAAATCCGATGTCTCCTCACTTATGTTTGTTTTCTAAATTGAATTTATATTTTTTTTATTGGAGTCATATTCCTTTGTGTACATGGACAACTTCTTCTTTGTGCATTCCTCTGTAGATGGACATTTTCGTAGCTTCCAAGTGTTGGCTATGGTAAATATTGCTGGAGTGAAGGATTGCCAGCCTGTGTCTTATTTTCTTTTTTGGTACGTGGGCCTCTCACTGCCGTGGCCCCTCCCATTGCAGAGCACAGGTTCTGGACGCGCAGGCCCAGCAGCCATAGCTCACGGGACCAGCGGCTCCGCGTCATGTGAGATCTTCCCAAACTGGGGCATGAACCCCTAACCCCTGCATTGGCAAGCGGACTCTCAACCACTGCACCACCAGGGAAGCCCAGCCTGTGTCTTTTTGATTCTCATCCCCTCAGGCGATAGGCCCAGCAGTGGGTATGCTTGACTGAATGGTAGCTCAGTATTTACCTTTTCAAGGCACCTCCTTTGTGTTTTCATTACTGGCTCTTACCATGTCCCACGTTGAACCAAGGGTAGGCATTTCTCCAAAACCCCTTCAGCATTTATTGCTTGCAGAATTTTTGCTGATGGCCATTCTGAGTGGTGTGAGCTGTTAGGTTTTTGTAATTTGGATTTGCATGGCTTTTATTATTCCTAATGTTCAGCATTTTCCCATGCCTTTTAAAATTTCTGGTAAAGAAGAACAGAAAAAAATGGAGAGTACAATTAACCTCTTGCAATTGTCTTCTTGACAGGGTGCCCTCTTTTGAATTTTTTGGTCAATTTTCGACCCCAGGATTGTTTTTGAGGGCAGGTGTCATTTACAGGCCTGCAATGAGTGTGAATATTTAGTGACCATTAGCACTGGGTTTAAAGCTGCTGTTGTGGGAAACGGCCACAAGGCGGCAGCATTTCTCCATTCCCAAATCTGGTTACTAGGACAGCAGAGCCTTTCTGGAAGTCGTGTTCCTATGTTGTTAGTTAGAATGCAACGTGCCAGAAGAAACGCCCATAAGTTTATGTCTCATTACTTCTTCTTGGTTTTTAAAATTTATTTAATCGGGGTAATGATTAGATATTGTTTGTCCAGGTGTACACAGTCTGGTTGATTTGTACAATATATATGTCTATTCATGTTCAGATCCTCTTCCCATGTAAAATATTACAGTGTTCTGTAGACCTCCCTTGCTATATGGTCAGGCTTTTTGATATATGTTTATAATATGTATTTGTATACATATGGTAGCACTAATCTTAATGTACCATTCCGCCCACCTATCCTTTTAGATAAGCATACTTCTAAGTCTGTGAGTGTCTTTCTCTGTGGAAATATGTTCATTTTTGTTAGTTATTAGTTAGCGCCTATAAGCGATATCATAGGATATAGGTCTTCTGCCTTCTGACTTACCTCATGTTCTGTGATTACGTCCAAGCTCATCTATGGTGCCTCAAATAGCAGTGTTTCATTGCTTTCCATGGCTAATATCCTGTTGTATACATAGACCACTTCTTCTTTATCCATTCATCTGTTGGTGCTCATTTTGGTTGCTTCACTGTCTTGGCTATTGTGAATAAGGCTGCAGTGCAGCTTTTGCAGCCCGGCTCTTCTCGATTCAGGTCTCAGGTAAGAGGCCCAGTGGTGTGACTGCTGGATTGAATGGTACCTCAATTTGTATTTTAATTGCAGCTCCCTTCTGTTCCCATTATTGGGTATTACCACTTTACCTCTCACCAGCAGAAAGAGGGTACACGGTTCTCTAAAACCCCTTCAATATTTATTGTTTGTAGACTTTTTGCTGACGGCCAGTCAACTGGTGTGAGTTGAAATCTTTTGTAGATTAGACTTGCATGAGTCTAATAATTACTGAGGTAGAGGTTTTATCCATTTTCCTATTTTTTTTAAAAGAGAGTGAGTCAAACTTACTTATTCATATTAATTTCTGGAAAAATTTGCCAGTTTTGAATGTTTTTGGCCATTCCTTACCTCCGCACACTTGCTTAGGGCAGGTGTCCTTTATAGCCCTGAGTCCTTGTGAATGCAAAGCGACCATTAGCTGTGGGTTTAAAGCCGCTCTTGTGGGAAACGGCCACAAGGCGGCAGCATTTCTACTTTTCCAACTGTGGGTTTTGGGCAACAGAGCTTTCCTGGATATCGTGTTAGTAAGCTGCAAATTAGAGCGGAATGTGCCAGCTCAAACCCCCGAGAGCTTATATCTCTTAAATTGTTGTTTGTTTTTTAAATTTAATTTTTATTAATTATCAGAGCAAATTTGATACAAATGTAGATTCTCCTAGGTGTACAGTTTCTGGTTCATCCTTTCAATGTATCTGTCTATTCCTCTTTGGATCCTTTCCCGTGTATGTTATTATAGAGTGTTGAATAGACCTCTCCTTGTATTCCATAGGTATTTTGCGATTATATATTTCATATGTATTAGTACACGTCTGTTAAGACCCATATCCTAATTCATACATTCCTTACACCTTTTCATTTGGTTAAACATAATTTGGATTTCTGAATCTATGCGTGTCCTTCTCTTGGAAATTATTTCATGGGTATCAATGTTTAGGTAACACCTATAAGTGATGTCATAGGATGTCTGTCTTTGGTTTCTTTCTTACTTCAAGCTGGGTGATTACCTCTAGACACTTTTATGGTGGCGCCAACGGCACTGTTCCATGCTTTTACATGGCTCATATTCCATTGCGTACATGGACGACTTCTTGGTGCATTTTCTATTGATGGACCTTTTGGATTTTTCCAGGTTTTGGCTATGGTACATGTTGCTCCAGTGCAGGATTGCCAGCCTGCGTCTTTTTGATTCTGGCCTACTCAGGTGATAGGCCCATGAGTGGGCATACCAGATCACATAGTAGCTCCATTTTTACCCTTAAACACACCTCCATTCTGTTCTCGCTACTGGCTCTTACCAGGTTACATCCCACCAGCAGCTAAAGGCTACGCAGTTCTCTAAAACCCCTTCAGCATTTATTCTTTGTAGACTTTATTTTGCTGATGATCCTTCTGAAGGCTGTGAGGTAAACGTTTATGTACACTGGATTTGCATGGCTTTATTAATTCCTGACGTTCAGCCTTTTTCCATTCCCGTTTTCTTAACAAAGAAGGAAAGAAAAAAAGAAACAGAAAACAAACGTGCGTAAAATATGCCTCTTGCAACTGTCGTTTTGAAATGTGGACGTCTTTTGAATGTTTTGATCGATATACGACCCCAGGATTTGTTTTCAGGGCAGGTGTCCTTTACAGGCCTGCAATTATTTTGAATATGAACTGACCATGAGTGCTGGGATTAAAGCTGCTGTTGTGTGAAACGGCCACAAGGTGGCAGCAGTTCTCCTTTACCATATCTGGTTACTAGGTCAACAGAGCCTCAAAGGAAGTCGTGTTCTAGGTTGTAATTTAGAATGGAATGTACAGGAAAAAGCCCCTTAAGTTTGTCTCACTACTTCTTGTTCGTTTTTTTAATTTAATTTTTATTTTTTGTCACAGCAAGTTTGATTACAATGTTTGCCTTGTTGTAGGTTTGCAAGATGTGGTTCTTTCACACATATACATATGTCTATTCTTCCTGGGATCCTTTTCCCATGTACGTTATGACAGAATGTTGAGTAGTCTTCTCTTGGTATTCCATAGGTCTTTGGTGATTATATATTTCACCTCTGTTTGTATATGTCTGTTAACCCCAATATCCTAATGTATCCAATCCTCACACCTTTCCATTGGTGAACCACAAGTTTGTTTAATGAATCTGTGATTGCCCTTCTCTGTGGAAATACTTTCACTGGTATTAATTGTTAGGTAACACCTATAAGTGATATCATACGATATGTGTCTTTCTCTTTCTGACTTACTACAAGTCACTTGATTACCTCTAGACTCATCTATGGTGCTGCAAATGGCATTGTGTCCTTTTTCTCCTTGGCTAATACTCCATCTGTACGTGTACCAGTTCTTCTTTGTCCACTCATCTGTTGATGGACTTTTTGGTTGCTTCCATGTCTTGGCTATGGTAATACTGCGGCAATACACATTTGCCTGCCTGTGTCTTTCCAATTCTGTCTTCTTAGGTTATAGGCCCAGGAGTGGGCCTGCTGGATCATATGGTAGCAAAATGTTTACCTTGTAAAGGCCCATCCATTCTGTTCTCATTAGTGGCTCTTACCAGGTTACATCCCCCTTAAAGTTGAGGGTATGCACTTCTCCACAACACCTTCTGCATTTATTGTTTTTAGTATTTTTGCTGATGTTTATTCTGACTAGTGTGAGCAGATACCTCTTTGTGGTTGGATTTGCATGCGTCTCAGAATCCCTTGAAATTGAGCTTTCTGGCATGTCCTTGTTTTCTTCAAACTGTGAGTACATCTTACCTCTTCACATTGTTTTCTTGAAGTATGTGTGACATTCAAAAATATTTTGGCCATTACCTCCCTCAAGACATTTTGAGGGCAGTTTTCATTTACAACCCTCCGGTACTGGTGCATATGAAGTGACCCTTAGCACAGGTTTCAAAGCTGCTGTTGCAGGTAACGGTCAGAGGGCGGCAGCATTCCTGCTTTTCCCAATCTGGTAACTAGGGAAACAGACCTTCCTGGCAGTGGTGTTCCTCTGTTATATATTAGAGTGCAATGTGCCTAGATAACCCCCAAAATCCGATGTCTCCTCACATATGTTTGTTTTCTAAATTGAATTTATATTTTTTTTATTGGAGTCATATTCCTTTGTGTACATGGACAACTTCTTCTTTGTGCATTCCTCTGTAGATGGACATTTTCGTAGCTTCCAAGTGTTGGCTATGGTAAATATTGCTGGAGTGAAGGATTGCCAGCCTGTGTCTTATTTTCTTTTTTGGTACGTGGGCCTCTCACTGCCGTGGCCCCTCCCATTGCAGAGCACAGGTTCTGGACGCGCAGGCCCAGCAGCCATAGCTCACGGGACCAGCGGCTCCGCGTCATGTGAGATCTTCCCAAACTGGGGCATGAACCCCTAACCCCTGCATTGGCAAGCGGACTCTCAACCACTGCACCACCAGGGAAGCCCAGCCTGTGTCTTTTTGATTCTCATCCCCTCAGGCGATAGGCCCAGCAGTGGGTATGCTTGACTGAATGGTAGCTCAGTATTTACCTTTTCAAGGCACCTCCTTTGTGTTTTCATTACTGGCTCTTACCATGTCCCACGTTGAACCAAGGGTAGGCATTTCTCCAAAACCCCTTCAGCATTTATTGCTTGCAGAATTTTTGCTGATGGCCATTCTGAGTGGTGTGAGCTGTTAGGTTTTTGTAATTTGGATTTGCATGGCTTTTATTATTCCTAATGTTCAGCATTTTCCCATGCCTTTTAAAATTTCTGGTAAAGAAGAACAGAAAAAAATGGAGAGTACAATTAACCTCTTGCAATTGTCTTCTTGACAGGGTGCCCTCTTTTGAATTTTTTGGTCAATTTTCGACCCCAGGATTGTTTTTGAGGGCAGGTGTCATTTACAGGCCTGCAATGAGTGTGAATATTTAGTGACCATTAGCACTGGGTTTAAAGCTGCTGTTGTGGGAAACGGCCACAAGGCGGCAGCATTTCTCCATTCCCAAATCTGGTTACTAGGACAGCAGAGCCTTTCTGGAAGTCGTGTTCCTATGTTGTTAGTTAGAATGCAACGTGCCAGAAGAAACGCCCATAAGTTTATGTCTCATTACTTCTTCTTGGTTTTTAAAATTTATTTAATCGGGGTAATGATTAGATATTGTTTGTCCAGGTGTACACAGTCTGGTTGATTTGTACAATATATATGTCTATTCATGTTCAGATCCTCTTCCCATGTAAAATATTACAGTGTTCTGTAGACCTCCCTTGCTATATGGTCAGGCTTTTTGATATATGTTTATAATATGTATTTGTATACATATGGTAGCACTAATCTTAATGTACCATTCCGCCCACCTATCCTTTTAGATAAGCATACTTCTAAGTCTGTGAGTGTCTTTCTCTGAGAAATATGTTCATTTTTGTTAGTTATTAGTTAGTGCCTATAAGTGATATCATAGGATATAGGTCTTCTGCCTTCTGACTTACCTCATGTTCTGTGATTACGTCCAAGCTCATCTATGGTGCCTCAAATAGCAGTGTTTCATTGCTTTCCATGGCTAATATCCTGTTGTATACATAGACCACTTCTTCTTTATCCATTCATCTGTTGGTGCTCATTTTGGTTGCTTCACTGTCTTGGCTATTGTGAATAAGGCTGCAGTGCAGCTTTTGCAGCCCGGCTCTTCTCGATTCAGGTCTCAGGTAAGAGGCCCAGTGGTGTGACTGCTGGATTGAATGGTACCTCAATTTGTATTTTAATTGCAGCTCCCTTCTGTTCCCATTATTGGGTATTACCACTTTACCTCTCACCAGCAGAAAGAGGGTACACGGTTCTCTAAAACCCCTTCAATATTTATTGTTTGTAGACTTTTTGCTGACGGCCAGTCAACTGCTGTGAGTTGAAAACCTTTTGTAGATTAGACTTGCATGAGTCTAATAATTACTGAGGTAGAGGTTTTATCCATTTTCCTATTTTTTTTAAAAGAGAGTGAGTCAAACTTACTTATTCATATTAATTTCTGGAAAAATTTGCCAGTTTTGAATGTTTTTGGCCATTCCTTACCTCCGCACACTCGCTTAGGGCAGGTGTCCTTTATAGCCCTGAGTCCTTGTGAATGCAAAGCGACCATTAGCTGTGGGTTTAAAGCCGCTCTTGTGGGAAAGGGCCACAAGGCGGCAGCATTTCTACATTTCCAACTGTGGGTTTTGGGCAACAGAGCTTTCCTGGATATCGTGTTAGTAAGCTGCAAATTAGAGCGGAATGTGCCAGCTCAAACCCCCGAGAGCTTATATCTCTTAAATTGTTGTTTGTTTTTTAAATTTAATTTTTATTAATTATCAGAGCAAATTTGATACAAATGTAGATTCTCCTAGGTGTACAGTTTCTGGTTCATCCTTTCAATGTATCTGTCTATTCCTCTTTGGATCCTTTCCCGTGTATGTTATTATAGAGTGTTGAATAGACCTCTCTTTGTATTCCATAGGTATTTTGCGATTATATATTTCATATGTATTAGTACACGTCTGTTAAGACCCATATCCTAATTCATACATTCCTTACACCTTTTCATTTGGTTAAACATAATTTGGATTTCTGAATCTATGCGTGTCCTTCTCTTGGAAATTATTTCATGGGTATCAATGTTTAGGTAACACCTATAAGTGATGTCATAGGATGTCTGTCTTTGGTTTCTTTCTTACTTCAAGCTGGGTGATTACCTCTAGACACTTTTATGGTGGCGCCAACGGCACTGTTCCATGCTTTTACATGGCTCATATTCCATTGCGTACATGGACGACTTCTTGGTGCATTTTCTATTGATGGACCTTTTGGATTTTTCCAGGTTTTGGCTATGGTACATGTTGCTGCAGTGCAGGATTGCCAGCCTGCGTCTTTTTGATTCTGGCCTACTCAGGTGATAGGCCCATGAGTGGGCATACCAGATCACATAGTAGCTCCATTTTTACCCTTAAACACACCTCCATTCTGTTCTCGCTACTGGCTCTTACCAGGTTACATCCCACCAGCAGCTAAAGGCTACGCAGTTCTCTAAAACCCCTTCAGCATTTATTCTTTGTAGACTTTATTTTGCTGATGATCCTTCTGAAGGCTGTGAGGTAAACGTTTATGTACACTGGATTTGCATGGCTTCACTAATTCCTGACGTTCAGCCTTTTTCCATTCCCGTTTTCTTAACAAAAAAGGAAAGAAAAAAAGAAACAGAAAACAAACGTGCGTAAAATATGCCTCTTGCAACTGTCGTTTTGAAATGTGGACGTCTTTTGAATGTTTTGATCGATATACGACCCCAGGATTTGTTTTCAGGGCAGGTGTCCTTTACAGGCCTGCAATTATTTTGAATATGAACTGACCATGAGCGCTGGGATTAAAGCTGCTGTTGTGTGAAACGGCCACAAGGTGGCAGCAGTTCTCCTTTACCATATCTGGTTACTAGGTCAACAGAGCCTCAAAGGAAGTCGTGTTCTAGGTTGTAATTTAGAATGGAATGTACAGGAAAAAGCCCCTTAAGTTTGTCTCACTACTTCTTGTTCGTTTTTTTAATTTAATTTTTATTTTTTGTCACAGCAAGTTTGATTACAATGTTTGCCTTGTTGTAGGTTTGCAAGATGTGGTTCTTTCACACATATACATATGTCTATTCTTCCTGGGATCCTTTTCCCATGTACGTTATGACAGAATGTTGAGTAGTCTTCTCTTGGTATTCCATAGGTCTTTGGTGATTATATATTTCACCTCTGTTTGTATATGTCTGTTAACCCCAATATCCTAATGTATCCAATCCTCACACCTTTCCATTGGTGAACCACAAGTTTGTTTAATGGATCTGTGATTGCCCTTCTCTGTGGAAATACTTTCACTGGTATTAATTGTTAGGTAACACCTATAAGTGATATCATACGATATGTGTCTTTCTCTTTCTGACTTACTACAAGTCACGTGATTACCTCTAGACTCATCTATGGTGCTGCAAATGGCATTGTGTCCTTTTTCTCCTTGGCTAATACTCCATCTGTACGTGTACCAGTTCTTCTTTGTCCACTCATCTGTTGATGGACTTTTTGGTTGCTTCCATGTCTTGGCTATGGTAATACTGCGGCAATACACATTTGCCTGCCTGTGTCTTTCCAATTCTGTCTTCTTAGGTTATAGGCCCAGGAGTGGGCCTGCTGGATCATATGGTAGCAAAATGTATACCTTGTAAAGGCCCATCCATTCTGTTCTCATTAGTGGCTCTTACCAGGTTACGTCCCCCTTAAAGTTGAGGGTATGCACTTCTCCACAACACCTTCTGCATTTATTGTTTTTAGTTTTTTTGCTGATGTTTATTCTGACTAGTGTGAGCAGATACCTCTTTGTGGTTGGATTTGCATGCGTCTCAGAATCCCTTGAAATTGAGCTTTCTGGCATGTCCTTGTTTTCTTCAAACTGTGAGTACAGCTTACCTCTTCAAATTGTTTTCTTGAAGTATGTGTGACATTCAAAAATATTTTGGCCATTACCTCCCTCAAGACATTTTGAGGGCAGTTTTCATTTACAGCCCTCCGGTACTGGTGCATATGAAGTGACCCTTAGCACAGGTTTCAAAGCTGCTGTTGCAGGTAACGGTCAGAGGGCGGCAGCATTCCTGCTTTTCCCAATCTGGTAACTAGGGAAACAGACCTTCCTGGCAGTGGTGTTCCTCTGTTATATATTAGAGTGCAATGTGCCTAGATAACCCCCAAAATCCGATGTCTCCTCACTTATGTTTGTTTTCTAAATTGAATTTATATTTTTTTTATTGGAGTCATATTCCTTTGTGTACATGGACAACTTCTTCTTTGTGCATTCCTCTGTAGATGGACATTTTCGTAGCTTCCAAGTGTTGGCTATGGTAAATATTGCTGGAGTGAAGGATTGCCAGCCTGTGTCTTATTTTCTTTTTTGGTACGTGGGCCTCTCACTGCCGTGGCCCCTCCCATTGCAGAGCACAGGTTCTGGACGCGCAGGCCCAGCAGCCATAGCTCACGGGACCAGCGGCTCCGCGTCATGTGAGATCTTCCCAAACTGGGGCATGAACCCCTAACCCCTGCATTGGCAAGCGGACTCTCAACCACTGCACCACCAGGGAAGCCCAGCCTGTGTCTTTTTGATTCTCATCCCCTCAGGCGATAGGCCCAGCAGTGGGTATGCTTGACTGAATGGTAGCTCAGTATTTACCTTTTCAAGGCACCTCCTTTGTGTTTTCATTACTGGCTCTTACCATGTCCCACGTTGAACCAAGGGTAGGCATTTCTCCAAAACCCCTTCAGCATTTATTGCTTGCAGAATTTTTGCTGATGGCCATTCTGAGTGGTGTGAGCTGTTAGGTTTTTGTAATTTGGATTTGCATGGCTTTTATTATTCCTAATGTTCAGCATTTTCCCATGCCTTTTAAAATTTCTGGTAAAGAAGAACAGAAAAAAATGGAGAGTACAATTAACCTCTTGCAATTGTCTTCTTGACAGGGTGCCCTCTTTTGAATTTTTTGGTCAATTTTCGACCCCAGGATTGTTTTTGAGGGCAGGTGTCATTTACAGGCCTGCAATGAGTGTGAATATTTAGTGACCATTAGCACTGGGTTTAAAGCTGCTGTTGTGGGAAACGGCCACAAGGCGGCAGCATTTCTCCATTCCCAAATCTGGTTACTAGGACAGCAGAGCCTTTCTGGAAGTCGTGTTCCTATGTTGTTAGTTAGAATGCAACGTGCCAGAAGAAACGCCCATAAGTTTATGTCTCATTACTTCTTCTTGGTTTTTAAAATTTATTTAATCGGGGTAATGATTAGATATTGTTTGTCCAGGTGTACACAATCTGGTTGATTTGTACAATATATATGTCTATTCATGTTCAGATCCTCTTCCCATGTAAAATATTACAGTGTTCTGTAGACCTCCCTTGCTATATGGTCAGGCTTTTTGATATATGTTTATAATATGTATTTGTATACATATGGTAGCACTAATCTTAATGTACCATTCCGCCCACCTATCCTTTTAGATAAGCATACTTCTAAGTCTGTGAGTGTCTTTCTCTGAGAAATATGTTCATTTTTGTTAGTTATTAGTTAGCGCCTATAAGTGATATCATAGGATATAGGTCTTCTGCCTTCTGACTTACCTCATGTTCTGTGATTACGTCCAAGCTCATCTATGGTGCCTCAAATAGCAGTGTTTCATTGCTTTCCATGGCTAATATCCTGTTGTATACATAGACCACTTCTTCTTTATCCATTCATCTGTTGGTGCTCATTTTGGTTGCTTCACTGTCTTGGCTATTGTGAATAAGGCTGCAGTGCAGCTTTTGCAGCCCGGCTCTTCTCGATTCAGGTCTCAGGTTAGAGGCCCAGTGGTGTGACTGCTGGATTGAATGGTACCTCAATTTGTATTTTAATTGCAGCTCCCTTCTGTTCCCATTATTGGGTATTACCACTTTACCTCTCACCAGCAGAAAGAGGGTACACGGTTCTCTAAAACCCCTTCAATATTTATTGTTTGTAGACTTTTTGCTGACGGCCAGTCAACTGCTGTGAGTTGAAAACCTTTTGTAGATTAGACTTGCATGAGTCTAATAATTACTGAGGTAGAGGTTTTATCCATTTTCCTATTTTTTTTAAAAGAGAGTGAGTCAAACTTACTTATTCATATTAATTTCTGGAAAAATTTGCCAGTTTTGAATGTTTTTGGCCATTCCTTACCTCCGCACACTCGCTTAGGGCAGGTGTCCTTTATAGCCCTGAGTCCTTGTGAATGCAAAGCGACCATTAGCTGTGGGTTTAAAGCCGCTCTTGTGGGAAAGGGCCACAAGGCGGCAGCATTTCTACATTTCCAACTGTGGGTTTTGGGCAACAGAGCTTTCCTGGATATCATGTTAGTAAGCTGCAAATTAGAGCGGAATGTGCCAGCTCAAACCCCCGAGAGCTTATATCTCTTAAATTGTTGTTTGTTTTTTAAATTTAATTTTTATTAATTATCAGAGCAAATTTCATAAAAAATGTAGATTCTCCTAGGTGTACAGTTTCTGGTTCATCCTATCAATGTATCTGTCTATTCCTCTTTGGACCCTTTCCCGTGTATGTTATTATAGAGTGTTGAATAGACCTCTCTTTGTATTCCATAGGTATTTTGCGATTATATATTTCATATGTATTAGTACACGTCTGTTAAGACCCATATCCTAATTCATACATTCCTTACACCTTTTCATTTGGTTAAACATAATTTGGATTTCTGAATCTATGCGTGTCCTTCTCTTGGAAATTATTTCATGGGTATCAATGTTTAGGTAACACCTATAAGTGATGTCATAGGATGTCTGTCTTTGGTTTCTTTCTTCAAGCTGGGTGATTACCTCTAGACACTTTTATGGTGGCGCCAACGGCACTGTTCCATGCTTTTACATGGCTCATATTCCATTGCGTACATGGACGACTTCTTGGTGCATTTTCTATTGATGGACCTTTTGGATTTTTCCAGGTTTTGGCTATGGTACATGTTGCTGCAGTGCAGGATTGCCAGCCTGCGTCTTTTTGATTCTGGCCTACTCAGGTGATAGGCCCATGAGTGGGCATACCAGATCACATAGTAGCTCCATTTTTACCCTTAAACACACCTCCATTCTGTTCTCGCTACTGGCTCTTACCAGGTTACATCCCACCAGCAGCTAAAGGCTACGCAGTTCTCTAAAACCCCTTCAGCATTTATTCTTTGTAGACTTTATTTTGCTGATGATCCTTCTGAAGGCTGTGAGGTAAACGTTTATGTACACTGGATTTGCATGGCTTTATTAATTCCTGACGTTCAGCCTTTTTCCATTCCCGTTTTCTTAACAAAGAAGGAAAGAAAAAAAGAAACAGAAAACAAACGTGCGTAAAATATGCCTCTTGCAACTGTCGTTTTGAAATGTGGACGTCTTTTGAATGTTTTGATCGATATACGACCCCAGGATTTGTTTTCAGGGCAGGTGTCCTTTACAGGCCTGCAATTATTTTGAATATGAACTGACCATGAGTGCTGGGATTAAAGCTGCTGTTGTGTGAAACGGCCACAAGGTGGCAGCAGTTCTCCTTTACCATATCTGGTTACTAGGTCAACAGAGCCTCAAAGGAAGTCGTGTTCTAGGTTGTAATTTAGAATGGAATGTACAGGAAAAAGCCCCTTAAGTTTGTCTCACTACTTCTTGTTCGTTTTTTTAATTTAATTTTTATTTTTTGTCACAGCAAGTTTGATTACAATGTTTGCCTTGTTGTAGGTTTGCAAGATGTGGTTCTTTCACACATATACATATGTCTATTCTTCCTGGGATCCTTTTCCCATGTACGTTATGACAGAATGTTGAGTAGTCTTCTCTTGGTATTCCATAGGTCTTTGGTGATTATATATTTCACCTCTGTTTGTATATGTCTGTTAACCCCAATATCCTAATGTATCCAATCCTCACACCTTTCCATTGGTGAACCACAAGTTTGTTTAATGAATCTGTGATTGCCCTTCTCTGTGGAAATACTTTCACTGGTATTAATTGTTAGGTAACACCTATAAGTGATATCATACGATATGTGTCTTTCTCTTTCTGACTTACTACAAGTCACTTGATTACCTCTAGACTCATCTATGGTGCTGCAAATGGCATTGTGTCCTTTTTCTCCTTGGCTAATACTCCATCTGTACGTGTACCAGTTCTTCTTTGTCCACTCATCTGTTGATGGACTTTTTGGTTGCTTCCATGTCTTGGCTATGGTAATACTGCGGCAATACACATTTGCCTGCCTGTGTCTTTCCAATTCTGTCTTCTTAGGTTATAGGCCCAGGAGTGGGCCTGCTGGATCATATGGTAGCAAAATGTTTACCTTGTAAAGGCCCATCCATTCTGTTCTCATTAGTGGCTCTTACCAGGTTACATCCCCCTTAAAGTTGAGGGTATGCACTTCTCCACAACACCTTCTGCATTTATTGTTTTTAGTATTTTTGCTGATGTTTATTCTGACTAGTGTGAGCAGATACCTCTTTGTGGTTGGATTTGCATGCGTCTCAGAATCCCTTGAAATTGAGCTTTCTGGCATGTCCTTGTTTTCTTCAAACTGTGAGTACATCTTACCTCTTCACATTGTTTTCTTGAAGTATGTGTGACATTCAAAAATATTTTGGCCATTACCTCCCTCAAGACATTTTGAGGGCAGTTTTCATTTACAACCCTCCGGTACTGGTGCATATGAAGTGACCCTTAGCACAGGTTTCAAAGCTGCTGTTGCAGGTAACGGTCAGAGGGCGGCAGCATTCCTGCTTTTCCCAATCTGGTAACTAGGGAAACAGACCTTCCTGGCAGTGGTGTTCCTCTGTTATATATTAGAGTGCAATGTGCCTAGATAACCCCCAAAATCCGATGTCTCCTCACATATGTTTGTTTTCTAAATTGAATTTATATTTTTTTTATTGGAGTCATATTCCTTTGTGTACATGGACAACTTCTTCTTTGTGCATTCCTCTGTAGATGGACATTTTCGTAGCTTCCAAGTGTTGGCTATGGTAAATATTGCTGGAGTGAAGGATTGCCAGCCTGTGTCTTATTTTCTTTTTTGGTACGTGGGCCTCTCACTGCCGTGGCCCCTCCCATTGCAGAGCACAGGTTCTGGACGCGCAGGCCCAGCAGCCATAGCTCACGGGACCAGCGGCTCCGCGTCATGTGAGATCTTCCCAAACTGGGGCATGAACCCCTAACCCCTGCATTGGCAAGCGGACTCTCAACCACTGCACCACCAGGGAAGCCCAGCCTGTGTCTTTTTGATTCTCATCCCCTCAGGCGATAGGCCCAGCAGTGGGTATGCTTGACTGAATGGTAGCTCAGTATTTACCTTTTCAAGGCACCTCCTTTGTGTTTTCATTACTGGCTCTTACCATGTCCCACGTTGAACCAAGGGTAGGCATTTCTCCAAAACCCCTTCAGCATTTATTGCTTGCAGAATTTTTGCTGATGGCCATTCTGAGTGGTGTGAGCTGTTAGGTTTTTGTAATTTGGATTTGCATGGCTTTTATTATTCCTAATGTTCAGCATTTTCCCATGCCTTTTAAAATTTCTGGTAAAGAAGAACAGAAAAAAATGGAGAGTACAATTAACCTCTTGCAATTGTCTTCTTGACAGGGTGCCCTCTTTTGAATTTTTTGGTCAATTTTCGACCCCAGGATTGTTTTTGAGGGCAGGTGTCATTTACAGGCCTGCAATGAGTGTGAATATTTAGTGACCATTAGCACTGGGTTTAAAGCTGCTGTTGTGGGAAACGGCCACAAGGCGGCAGCATTTCTCCATTCCCAAATCTGGTTACTAGGACAGCAGAGCCTTTCTGGAAGTCGTGTTCCTATGTTGTTAGTTAGAATGCAACGTGCCAGAAGAAACGCCCATAAGTTTATGTCTCATTACTTCTTCTTGGTTTTTAAAATTTATTTAATCGGGGTAATGATTAGATATTGTTTGTCCAGGTGTACACAGTCTGGTTGATTTGTACAATATATATGTCTATTCATGTTCAGATCCTCTTCCCATGTAAAATATTACAGTGTTCTGTAGACCTCCCTTGCTATATGGTCAGGCTTTTTGATATATGTTTATAATATGTATTTGTATACATATGGTAGCACTAATCTTAATGTACCATTCCGCCCACCTATCCTTTTAGATAAGCATACTTCTAAGTCTGTGAGTGTCTTTCTCTGAGAAATATGTTCATTTTTGTTAGTTATTAGTTAGTGCCTATAAGTGATATCATAGGATATAGGTCTTCTGCCTTCTGACTTACCTCATGTTCTGTGATTACGTCCAAGCTCATCTATGGTGCCTCAAATAGCAGTGTTTCATTGCTTTCCATGGCTAATATCCTGTTGTATACATAGACCACTTCTTCTTTATCCATTCATCTGTTGGTGCTCATTTTGGTTGCTTCACTGTCTTGGCTATTGTGAATAAGGCTGCAGTGCAGCTTTTGCAGCCCGGCTCTTCTCGATTCAGGTCTCAGGTAAGAGGCCCAGTGGTGTGACTGCTGGATTGAATGGTACCTCAATTTGTATTTTAATTGCAGCTCCCTTCTGTTCCCATTATTGGGTATTACCACTTTACCTCTCACCAGCAGAAAGAGGGTACACGGTTCTCTAAAACCCCTTCAATATTTATTGTTTGTAGACTTTTTGCTGACGGCCAGTCAACTGCTGTGAGTTGAAAACCTTTTGTAGATTAGACTTGCATGAGTCTAATAATTACTGAGGTAGAGGTTTTATCCATTTTCCTATTTTTTTTAAAAGAGAGTGAGTCAAACTTACTTATTCATATTAATTTCTGGAAAAATTTGCCAGTTTTGAATGTTTTTGGCCATTCCTTACCTCCGCACACTCGCTTAGGGCAGGTGTCCTTTATAGCCCTGAGTCCTTGTGAATGCAAAGCGACCATTAGCTGTGGGTTTAAAGCCGCTCTTGTGGGAAAGGGCCACAAGGCGGCAGCATTTCTACATTTCCAACTGTGGGTTTTGGGCAACAGAGCTTTCCTGGATATCGTGTTAGTAAGCTGCAAATTAGAGCGGAATGTGCCAGCTCAAACCCCCGAGAGCTTATATCTCTTAAATTGTTGTTTGTTTTTTAAATTTAATTTTTATTAATTATCAGAGCAAATTTGATACAAATGTAGATTCTCCTAGGTGTACAGTTTCTGGTTCATCCTTTCAATGTATCTGTCTATTCCTGTTTGGATCCTTTCCCGTGTATGTTATTATAGAGTGTTGAATAGACCTCTCTTTGTATTCCATAGGTATTTTGCGATTATATATTTCATATGTATTAGTACACGTCTGTTAAGACCCATATCCTAATTCATACATTCCTTACACCTTTTCATTTGGTTAAACATAATTTGGATTTCTGAATCTATGCGTGTCCTTCTCTTGGAAATTATTTCATGGGTATCAATGTTTAGGTAACACCTATAAGTGATGTCATAGGATGTCTGTCTTTGGTTTCTTTCTTACTTCAAGCTGGGTGATTACCTCTAGACACTTTTATGGTGGCGCCAACGGCACTGTTCCATGCTTTTACATGGCTCATATTCCATTGCGTACATGGACGACTTCTTGGTGCATTTTCTATTGATGGACCTTTTGGATTTTTCCAGGTTTTGGCTATGGTACATGTTGCTGCAGTGCAGGATTGCCAGCCTGCGTCTTTTTGATTCTGGCCTACTCAGGTGATAGGCCCATGAGTGGGCATACCAGATCACATAGTAGCTCCATTTTTACCCTTAAACACACCTCCATTCTGTTCTCGCTACTGGCTCTTACCAGGTTACATCCCACCAGCAGCTAAAGGCTACGCAGTTCTCTAAAACCCCTTCAGCATTTATTCTTTGTAGACTTTATTTTGCTGATGATCCTTCTGAAGGCTGTGAGGTAAACGTTTATGTACACTGGATTTGCATGGCTTCACTAATTCCTGACGTTCAGCCTTTTTCCATTCCCGTTTTCTTAACAAAAAAGGAAAGAAAAAAAGAAACAGAAAACAAACGTGCGTAAAATATGCCTCTTGCAACTGTCGTTTTGAAATGTGGACGTCTTTTGAATGTTTTGATCGATATACGACCCCAGGATTTGTTTTCAGGGCAGGTGTCCTTTACAGGCCTGCAATTATTTTGAATATGAACTGACCATGAGCGCTGGGATTAAAGCTGCTGTTGTGTGAAACGGCCACAAGGTGGCAGCAGTTCTCCTTTACCATATCTGGTTACTAGGTCAACAGAGCCTCAAAGGAAGTCGTGTTCTAGGTTGTAATTTAGAATGGAATGTACAGGAAAAAGCCCCTTAAGTTTGTCTCACTACTTCTTGTTCGTTTTTTTAATTTAATTTTTATTTTTTGTCACAGCAAGTTTGATTACAATGTTTGCCTTGTTGTAGGTTTGCAAGATGTGGTTCTTTCACACATATACATATGTCTATTCTTCCTGGGATCCTTTTCCCATGTACGTTATGACAGAATGTTGAGTAGTCTTCTCTTGGTATTCCATAGGTCTTTGGTGATTATATATTTCACCTCTGTTTGTATATGTCTGTTAACCCCAATATCCTAATGTATCCAATCCTCACACCTTTCCATTGGTGAACCACAAGTTTGTTTAATGGATCTGTGATTGCCCTTCTCTGTGGAAATACTTTCACTGGTATTAATTGTTAGGTAACACCTATAAGTGATATCATACGATATGTGTCTTTCTCTTTCTGACTTACTACAAGTCACGTGATTACCTCTAGACTCATCTATGGTGCTGCAAATGGCATTGTGTCCTTTTTCTCCTTGGCTAATACTCCATCTGTACGTGTACCAGTTCTTCTTTGTCCACTCATCTGTTGATGGACTTTTTGGTTGCTTCCATGTCTTGGCTATGGTAATACTGCGGCAATACACATTTGCCTGCCTGTGTCTTTCCAATTCTGTCTTCTTAGGTTATAGGCCCAGGAGTGGGCCTGCTGGATCATATGGTAGCAAAATGTATACCTTGTAAAGGCCCATCCATTCTGTTCTCATTAGTGGCTCTTACCAGGTTACGTCCCCCTTAAAGTTGAGGGTATGCACTTCTCCACAACACCTTCTGCATTTATTGTTTTTAGTTTTTTTGCTGATGTTTATTCTGACTAGTGTGAGCAGATACCTCTTTGTGGTTGGATTTGCATGCGTCTCAGAATCCCTTGAAATTGAGCTTTCTGGCATGTCCTTGTTTTCTTCAAACTGTGAGTACAGCTTACCTCTTCAAATTGTTTTCTTGAAGTATGTGTGACATTCAAAAATATTTTGGCCATTACCTCCCTCAAGACATTTTGAGGGCAGTTTTCATTTACAGCCCTCCGGTACTGGTGCATATGAAGTGACCCTTAGCACAGGTTTCAAAGCTGCTGTTGCAGGTAACGGTCAGAGGGCGGCAGCATTCCTGCTTTTCCCAATCTGGTAACTAGGGAAACAGACCTTCCTGGCAGTGGTGTTCCTCTGTTATATATTAGAGTGCAATGTGCCTAGATAACCCCCAAAATCCGATGTCTCCTCACTTATGTTTGTTTTCTAAATTGAATTTATATTTTTTTTATTGGAGTCATATTCCTTTGTGTACATGGACAACTTCTTCTTTGTGCATTCCTCTGTAGATGGACATTTTCGTAGCTTCCAAGTGTTGGCTATGGTAAATATTGCTGGAGTGAAGGATTGCCAGCCTGTGTCTTATTTTCTTTTTTGGTACGTGGGCCTCTCACTGCCGTGGCCCCTCCCATTGCAGAGCACAGGTTCTGGACGCGCAGGCCCAGCAGCCATAGCTCACGGGACCAGCGGCTCCGCGTCATGTGAGATCTTCCCAAACTGGGGCATGAACCCCTAACCCCTGCATTGGCAAGCGGACTCTCAACCACTGCACCACCAGGGAAGCCCAGCCTGTGTCTTTTTGATTCTCATCCCCTCAGGCGATAGGCCCAGCAGTGGGTATGCTTGACTGAATGGTAGCTCAGTATTTACCTTTTCAAGGCACCTCCTTTGTGTTTTCATTACTGGCTCTTACCATGTCCCACGTTGAACCAAGGGTAGGCATTTCTCCAAAACCCCTTCAGCATTTATTGCTTGCAGAATTTTTGCTGATGGCCATTCTGAGTGGTGTGAGCTGTTAGGTTTTTGTAATTTGGATTTGCATGGCTTTTATTATTCCTAATGTTCAGCATTTTCCCATGCCTTTTAAAATTTCTGGTAAAGAAGAACAGAAAAAAATGGAGAGTACAATTAACCTCTTGCAATTGTCTTCTTGACAGGGTGCCCTCTTTTGAATTTTTTGGTCAATTTTCGACCCCAGGATTGTTTTTGAGGGCAGGTGTCATTTACAGGCCTGCAATGAGTGTGAATATTTAGTGACCATTAGCACTGGGTTTAAAGCTGCTGTTGTGGGAAACGGCCACAAGGCGGCAGCATTTCTCCATTCCCAAATCTGGTTACTAGGACAGCAGAGCCTTTCTGGAAGTCGTGTTCCTATGTTGTTAGTTAGAATGCAACGTGCCAGAAGAAACGCCCATAAGTTTATGTCTCATTACTTCTTCTTGGTTTTTAAAATTTATTTAATCGGGGTAATGATTAGATATTGTTTGTCCAGGTGTACACAGTCTGGTTGATTTGTACAATATATATGTCTATTCATGTTCAGATCCTCTTCCCATGTAAAATATTACAGTGTTCTGTAGACCTCCCTTGCTATATGGTCAGGCTTTTTGATATATGTTTATAATATGTATTTGTATACATATGGTAGCACTAATCTTAATGTACCATTCCGCCCACCTATCCTTTTAGATAAGCATACTTCTAAGTCTGTGAGTGTCTTTCTCTGTGGAAATATGTTCATTTTTGTTAGTTATTAGTTAGCGCCTATAAGCGATATCATAGGATATAGGTCTTCTGCCTTCTGACTTACCTCATGTTCTGTGATTACGTCCAAGCTCATCTATGGTGCCTCAAATAGCAGTGTTTCATTGCTTTCCATGGCTAATATCCTGTTGTATACATAGACCACTTCTTCTTTATCCATTCATCTGTTGGTGCTCATTTTGGTTGCTTCACTGTCTTGGCTATTGTGAATAAGGCTGCAGTGCAGCTTTTGCAGCCCGGCTCTTCTCGATTCAGGTCTCAGGTAAGAGGCCCAGTGGTGTGACTGCTGGATTGAATGGTACCTCAATTTGTATTTTAATTGCAGCTCCCTTCTGTTCCCATTATTGGGTATTACCACTTTACCTCTCACCAGCAGAAAGAGGGTACACGGTTCTCTAAAACCCCTTCAATATTTATTGTTTGTAGACTTTTTGCTGACGGCCAGTCAACTGGTGTGAGTTGAAATCTTTTGTAGATTAGACTTGCATGAGTCTAATAATTACTGAGGTAGAGGTTTTATCCATTTTCCTATTTTTTTTAAAAGAGAGTGAGTCAAACTTACTTATTCATATTAATTTCTGGAAAAATTTGCCAGTTTTGAATGTTTTTGGCCATTCCTTACCTCCGCACACTTGCTTAGGGCAGGTGTCCTTTATAGCCCTGAGTCCTTGTGAATGCAAAGCGACCATTAGCTGTGGGTTTAAAGCCGCTCTTGTGGGAAACGGCCACAAGGCGGCAGCATTTCTACTTTTCCAACTGTGGGTTTTGGGCAACAGAGCTTTCCTGGATATCGTGTTAGTAAGCTGCAAATTAGAGCGGAATGTGCCAGCTCAAACCCCCGAGAGCTTATATCTCTTAAATTGTTGTTTGTTTTTTAAATTTAATTTTTATTAATTATCAGAGCAAATTTGATACAAATGTAGATTCTCCTAGGTGTACAGTTTCTGGTTCATCCTTTCAATGTATCTGTCTATTCCTCTTTGGATCCTTTCCCGTGTATGTTATTATAGAGTGTTGAATAGACCTCTCCTTGTATTCCATAGGTATTTTGCGATTATATATTTCATATGTATTAGTACACGTCTGTTAAGACCCATATCCTAATTCATACATTCCTTACACCTTTTCATTTGGTTAAACATAATTTGGATTTCTGAATCTATGCGTGTCCTTCTCTTGGAAATTATTTCATGGGTATCAATGTTTAGGTAACACCTATAAGTGATGTCATAGGATGTCTGTCTTTGGTTTCTTTCTTACTTCAAGCTGGGTGATTACCTCTAGACACTTTTATGGTGGCGCCAACGGCACTGTTCCATGCTTTTACATGGCTCATATTCCATTGCGTACATGGACGACTTCTTGGTGCATTTTCTATTGATGGACCTTTTGGATTTTTCCAGGTTTTGGCTATGGTACATGTTGCTGCAGTGCAGGATTGCCAGCCTGCGTCTTTTTGATTCTGGCCTACTCAGGTGATAGGCCCATGAGTGGGCATACCAGATCACATAGTAGCTCCATTTTTACCCTTAAACACACCTCCATTCTGTTCTCGCTACTGGCTCTTACCAGGTTACATCCCACCAGCAGCTAAAGGCTACGCAGTTCTCTAAAACCCCTTCAGCATTTATTCTTTGTAGACTTTATTTTGCTGATGATCCTTCTGAAGGCTGTGAGGTAAACGTTTATGTACACTGGATTTGCATGGCTTCACTAATTCCTGACGTTCAGCCTTTTTCCATTCCCGTTTTCTTAACAAAAAAGGAAAGAAAAAAAGAAACAGAAAACAAACGTGCGTAAAATATGCCTCTTGCAACTGTCGTTTTGAAATGTGGACGTCTTTTGAATGTTTTGATCGATATACGACCCCAGGATTTGTTTTCAGGGCAGGTGTCCTTTACAGGCCTGCAATTATTTTGAATATGAACTGACCATGAGCGCTGGGATTAAAGCTGCTGTTGTGTGAAACGGCCACAAGGTGGCAGCAGTTCTCCTTTACCATATCTGGTTACTAGGTCAACAGAGCCTCAAAGGAAGTCGTGTTCTAGGTTGTAATTTAGAATGGAATGTACAGGAAAAAGCCCCTTAAGTTTGTCTCACTACTTCTTGTTCGTTTTTTTAATTTAATTTTTATTTTTTGTCACAGCAAGTTTGATTACAATGTTTGCCTTGTTGTAGGTTTGCAAGATGTGGTTCTTTCACACATATACATATGTCTATTCTTCCTGGGATCCTTTTCCCATGTACGTTATGACAGAATGTTGAGTAGTCTTCTCTTGGTATTCCATAGGTCTTTGGTGATTATATATTTCACCTCTGTTTGTATATGTCTGTTAACCCCAATATCCTAATGTATCCAATCCTCACACCTTTCCATTGGTGAACCACAAGTTTGTTTAATGAATCTGTGATTGCCCTTCTCTGTGGAAATACTTTCACTGGTATTAATTGTTAGGTAACACCTATAAGTGATATCATACGATATGTGTCTTTCTCTTTCTGACTTACTACAAGTCACGTGATTACCTCTAGACTCATCTATGGTGCTGCAAATGGCATTGTGTCCTTTTTCTCCTTGGCTAATACTCCATCTGTACGTGTACCAGTTCTTCTTTGTCCACTCATCTGTTGATGGACTTTTTGGTTGCTTCCATGTCTTGGCTATGGTAATACTGCGGCAATACACATTTGCCTGCCTGTGTCTTTCCAATTCTGTCTTCTTAGGTTATAGGCCCAGGAGTGGGCCTGCTGGATCATATGGTAGCAAAATGTTTACCTTGTAAAGGCCCATCCATTCTGTTCTCATTAGTGGCTCTTACCAGGTTACGTCCCCCTTAAAGTTGAGGGTATGCACTTCTCCACAACACCTTCTGCATTTATTGTTTTTAGTTTTTTTGCTGATGTTTATTCTGACTAGTGTGAGCAGATACCTCTTTGTGGTTGGATTTGCATGCGTCTCAGAATCCCTTGAAATTGAGCTTTCTGGCATGTCCTTGTTTTCTTCAAACTGTGAGTACAGCTTACCTCTTCAAATTGTTTTCTTGAAGTATGTGTGACATTCAAAAATATTTTGGCCATTACCTCCCTCAAGACATTTTGAGGGCAGTTTTCATTTACAGCCCTCCGGTACTGGTGCATATGAAGTGACCCTTAGCACAGGTTTCAAAGCTGCTGTTGCAGGTAACGGTCAGAGGGCGGCAGCATTCCTGCTTTTCCCAATCTGGTAACTAGGGAAACAGACCTTCCTGGCAGTGGTGTTCCTCTGTTATATATTAGAGTGCAATGTGACTAGATAACCCCCAAAATCCGATGTCTCCTCACTTATGTTTGTTTTCTAAATTGAATTTATATTTTTTTATTGGAGTCATATTCCTTTGTGTACATGGACAACTTCTTCTTTGTGCATTCCTCTGTAGATGGACATTTTCGTAGCTTCCAAGTGTTGGCTATGGTAAATATTGCTGGAGTGAAGGATTGCCAGCCTGTGTCTTATTTTCTTTTTTGGTACGTGGGCCTCTCACTGCCGTGGCCCCTCCCATTGCAGAGCACAGGTTCTGGACGCGCAGGCCCAGCAGCCATAGCTCACGGGACCAGCGGCTCCGCGTCATGTGAGATCTTCCCAAACTGGGGCATGAACCCCTAACCCCTGCATTGGCAAGCGGACTCTCAACCACTGCACCACCAGGGAAGCCCAGCCTGTGTCTTTTTGATTCTCATCCCCTCAGGCGATAGGCCCAGCAGTGGGTATGCTTGACTGAATGGTAGCTCAGTATTTACCTTTTCAAGGCACCTCCTTTGTGTTTTCATTACTGGCTCTTACCATGTCCCACGTTGAACCAAGGGTAGGCATTTCTCCAAAACCCCTTCAGCATTTATTGCTTGCAGAATTTTTGCTGATGGCCATTCTGAGTGGTGTGAGCTGTTAGGTTTTTGTAATTTGGATTTGCATGGCTTTTATTATTCCTAATGTTCAGCATTTTCCCATGCCTTTTAAAATTTCTGGTAAAGAAGAACAGAAAAAAATGGAGAGTACAATTAACCTCTTGCAATTGTCTTCTTGACAGGGTGCCCTCTTTTGAATTTTTTGGTCAATTTTCGACCCCAGGATTGTTTTTGAGGGCAGGTGTCATTTACAGGCCTGCAATGAGTGTGAATATTTAGTGACCATTAGCACTGGGTTTAAAGCTGCTGTTGTGGGAAACGGCCACAAGGCGGCAGCATTTCTCCATTCCCAAATCTGGTTACTAGGACAGCAGAGCCTTTCTGGAAGTCGTGTTCCTATGTTGTTAGTTAGAATGCAACGTGCCAGAAGAAACGCCCATAAGTTTATGTCTCATTACTTCTTCTTGGTTTTTAAAATTTATTTAATCGGGGTAATGATTAGATATTGTTTGTCCAGGTGTACACAGTCTGGTTGATTTGTACAATATATATGTCTATTCATGTTCAGATCCTCTTCCCATGTAAAATATTACAGTGTTCTGTAGACCTCCCTTGCTATATGGTCAGGCTTTTTGATATATGTTTATAATATGTATTTGTATACATATGGTAGCACTAATCTTAATGTACCATTCCGCCCACCTATCCTTTTAGATAAGCATACTTCTAAGTCTGTGAGTGTCTTTCTCTGTGGAAATATGTTCATTTTTGTTAGTTATTAGTTAGCGCCTATAAGCGATATCATAGGATATAGGTCTTCTGCCTTCTGACTTACCTCATGTTCTGTGATTACGTCCAAGCTCATCTATGGTGCCTCAAATAGCAGTGTTTCATTGCTTTCCATGGCTAATATCCTGTTGTATACATAGACCACTTCTTCTTTATCCATTCATCTGTTGGTGCTCATTTTGGTTGCTTCACTGTCTTGGCTATTGTGAATAAGGCTGCAGTGCAGCTTTTGCAGCCCGGCTCTTCTCGATTCAGGTCTCAGGTAAGAGGCCCAGTGGTGTGACTGCTGGATTGAATGGTACCTCAATTTGTATTTTAATTGCAGCTCCCTTCTGTTCCCATTATTGGGTATTACCACTTTACCTCTCACCAGCAGAAAGAGGGTACACGGTTCTCTAAAACCCCTTCAATATTTATTGTTTGTAGACTTTTTGCTGACGGCCAGTCAACTGGTGTGAGTTGAAATCTTTTGTAGATTAGACTTGCATGAGTCTAATAATTACTGAGGTAGAGGTTTTATCCATTTTCCTATTTTTTTTAAAAGAGAGTGAGTCAAACTTACTTATTCATATTAATTTCTGGAAAAATTTGCCAGTTTTGAATGTTTTTGGCCATTCCTTACCTCCGCACACTTGCTTAGGGCAGGTGTCCTTTATAGCCCTGAGTCCTTGTGAATGCAAAGCGACCATTAGCTGTGGGTTTAAAGCCGCTCTTGTGGGAAACGGCCACAAGGCGGCAGCATTTCTACTTTTCCAACTGTGGGTTTTGGGCAACAGAGCTTTCCTGGATATCGTGTTAGTAAGCTGCAAATTAGAGCGGAATGTGCCAGCTCAAACCCCCGAGAGCTTATATCTCTTAAATTGTTGTTTGTTTTTTAAATTTAATTTTTATTAATTATCAGAGCAAATTTGATACAAATGTAGATTCTCCTAGGTGTACAGTTTCTGGTTCATCCTTTCAATGTATCTGTCTATTCCTCTTTGGATCCTTTCCCGTGTATGTTATTATAGAGTGTTGAATAGACCTCTCCTTGTATTCCATAGGTATTTTGCGATTATATATTTCATATGTATTAGTACACGTCTGTTAAGACCCATATCCTAATTCATACATTCCTTACACCTTTTCATTTGGTTAAACATAATTTGGATTTCTGAATCTATGCGTGTCCTTCTCTTGGAAATTATTTCATGGGTATCAATGTTTAGGTAACACCTATAAGTGATGTCATAGGATGTCTGTCTTTGGTTTCTTTCTTACTTCAAGCTGGGTGATTACCTCTAGACACTTTTATGGTGGCGCCAACGGCACTGTTCCATGCTTTTACATGGCTCATATTCCATTGCGTACATGGACGACTTCTTGGTGCATTTTCTATTGATGGACCTTTTGGATTTTTCCAGGTTTTGGCTATGGTACATGTTGCTGCAGTGCAGGATTGCCAGCCTGCGTCTTTTTGATTCTGGCCTACTCAGGTGATAGGCCCATGAGTGGGCATACCAGATCACATAGTAGCTCCATTTTTACCCTTAAACACACCTCCATTCTGTTCTCGCTACTGGCTCTTACCAGGTTACATCCCACCAGCAGCTAAAGGCTACGCAGTTCTCTAAAACCCCTTCAGCATTTATTCTTTGTAGACTTTATTTTGCTGATGATCCTTCTGAAGGCTGTGAGGTAAACGTTTATGTACACTGGATTTGCATGGCTTCACTAATTCCTGACGTTCAGCCTTTTTCCATTCCCGTTTTCTTAACAAAAAAGGAAAGAAAAAAAGAAACAGAAAACAAACGTGCGTAAAATATGCCTCTTGCAACTGTCGTTTTGAAATGTGGACGTCTTTTGAATGTTTTGATCGATATACGACCCCAGGATTTGTTTTCAGGGCAGGTGTCCTTTACAGGCCTGCAATTATTTTGAATATGAACTGACCATGAGCGCTGGGATTAAAGCTGCTGTTGTGTGAAACGGCCACAAGGTGGCAGCAGTTCTCCTTTACCATATCTGGTTACTAGGTCAACAGAGCCTCAAAGGAAGTCGTGTTCTAGGTTGTAATTTAGAATGGAATGTACAGGAAAAAGCCCCTTAAGTTTGTCTCACTACTTCTTGTTCGTTTTTTTAATTTAATTTTTATTTTTTGTCACAGCAAGTTTGATTACAATGTTTGCCTTGTTGTAGGTTTGCAAGATGTGGTTCTTTCACACATATACATATGTCTATTCTTCCTGGGATCCTTTTCCCATGTACGTTATGACAGAATGTTGAGTAGTCTTCTCTTGGTATTCCATAGGTCTTTGGTGATTATATATTTCACCTCTGTTTGTATATGTCTGTTAACCCCAATATCCTAATGTATCCAATCCTCACACCTTTCCATTGGTGAACCACAAGTTTGTTTAATGAATCTGTGATTGCCCTTCTCTGTGGAAATACTTTCACTGGTATTAATTGTTAGGTAACACCTATAAGTGATATCATACGATATGTGTCTTTCTCTTTCTGACTTACTACAAGTCACGTGATTACCTCTAGACTCATCTATGGTGCTGCAAATGGCATTGTGTCCTTTTTCTCCTTGGCTAATACTCCATCTGTACGTGTACCAGTTCTTCTTTGTCCACTCATCTGTTGATGGACTTTTTGGTTGCTTCCATGTCTTGGCTATGGTAATACTGCGGCAATACACATTTGCCTGCCTGTGTCTTTCCAATTCTGTCTTCTTAGGTTATAGGCCCAGGAGTGGGCCTGCTGGATCATATGGTAGCAAAATGTTTACCTTGTAAAGGCCCATCCATTCTGTTCTCATTAGTGGCTCTTACCAGGTTACGTCCCCCTTAAAGTTGAGGGTATGCACTTCTCCACAACACCTTCTGCATTTATTGTTTTTAGTTTTTTTGCTGATGTTTATTCTGACTAGTGTGAGCAGATACCTCTTTGTGGTTGGATTTGCATGCGTCTCAGAATCCCTTGAAATTGAGCTTTCTGGCATGTCCTTGTTTTCTTCAAACTGTGAGTACAGCTTACCTCTTCAAATTGTTTTCTTGAAGTATGTGTGACATTCAAAAATATTTTGGCCATTACCTCCCTCAAGACATTTTGAGGGCAGTTTTCATTTACAGCCCTCCGGTACTGGTGCATATGAAGTGACCCTTAGCACAGGTTTCAAAGCTGCTGTTGCAGGTAACGGTCAGAGGGCGGCAGCATTCCTGCTTTTCCCAATCTGGTAACTAGGGAAACAGACCTTCCTGGCAGTGGTGTTCCTCTGTTATATATTAGAGTGCAATGTGACTAGATAACCCCCAAAATCCGATGTCTCCTCACTTATGTTTGTTTTCTAAATTGAATTTATATTTTTTTATTGGAGTCATATTCCTTTGTGTACATGGACAACTTCTTCTTTGTGCATTCCTCTGTAGATGGACATTTTCGTAGCTTCCAAGTGTTGGCTATGGTAAATATTGCTGGAGTGAAGGATTGCCAGCCTGTGTCTTATTTTCTTTTTTGGTACGTGGGCCTCTCACTGCCGTGGCCCCTCCCATTGCAGAGCACAGGTTCTGGACGCGCAGGCCCAGCAGCCATAGCTCACGGGACCAGCGGCTCCGCGTCATGTGAGATCTTCCCAAACTGGGGCATGAACCCCTAACCCCTGCATTGGCAAGCGGACTCTCAACCACTGCACCACCAGGGAAGCCCAGCCTGTGTCTTTTTGATTCTCATCCCCTCAGGCGATAGGCCCAGCAGTGGGTATGCTTGACTGAATGGTAGCTCAGTATTTACCTTTTCAAGGCACCTCCTTTGTGTTTTCATTACTGGCTCTTACCATGTCCCACGTTGAACCAAGGGTAGGCATTTCTCCAAAACCCCTTCAGCATTTATTGCTTGCAGAATTTTTGCTGATGGCCATTCTGAGTGGTGTGAGCTGTTAGGTTTTTGTAATTTGGATTTGCATGGCTTTTATTATTCCTAATGTTCAGCATTTTCCCATGCCTTTTAAAATTTCTGGTAAAGAAGAACAGAAAAAAATGGAGAGTACAATTAACCTCTTGCAATTGTCTTCTTGACAGGGTGCCCTCTTTTGAATTTTTTGGTCAATTTTCGACCCCAGGATTGTTTTTGAGGGCAGGTGTCATTTACAGGCCTGCAATGAGTGTGAATATTTAGTGACCATTAGCACTGGGTTTAAAGCTGCTGTTGTGGGAAACGGCCACAAGGCGGCAGCATTTCTCCATTCCCAAATCTGGTTACTAGGACAGCAGAGCCTTTCTGGAAGTCGTGTTCCTATGTTGTTAGTTAGAATGCAACGTGCCAGAAGAAACGCCCATAAGTTTATGTCTCATTACTTCTTCTTGGTTTTTAAAATTTATTTAATCGGGGTAATGATTAGATATTGTTTGTCCAGGTGTACACAGTCTGGTTGATTTGTACAATATATATGTCTATTCATGTTCAGATCCTCTTCCCATGTAAAATATTACAGTGTTCTGTAGACCTCCCTTGCTATATGGTCAGGCTTTTTGATATATGTTTATAATATGTATTTGTATACATATGGTAGCACTAATCTTAATGTACCATTCCGCCCACCTATCCTTTTAGATAAGCATACTTCTAAGTCTGTGAGTGTCTTTCTCTGTGGAAATATGTTCATTTTTGTTAGTTATTAGTTAGCGCCTATAAGCGATATCATAGGATATAGGTCTTCTGCCTTCTGACTTACCTCATGTTCTGTGATTACGTCCAAGCTCATCTATGGTGCCTCAAATAGCAGTGTTTCATTGCTTTCCATGGCTAATATCCTGTTGTATACATAGACCACTTCTTCTTTATCCATTCATCTGTTGGTGCTCATTTTGGTTGCTTCACTGTCTTGGCTATTGTGAATAAGGCTGCAGTGCAGCTTTTGCAGCCCGGCTCTTCTCGATTCAGGTCTCAGGTAAGAGGCCCAGTGGTGTGACTGCTGGATTGAATGGTACCTCAATTTGTATTTTAATTGCAGCTCCCTTCTGTTCCCATTATTGGGTATTACCACTTTACCTCTCACCAGCAGAAAGAGGGTACACGGTTCTCTAAAACCCCTTCAATATTTATTGTTTGTAGACTTTTTGCTGACGGCCAGTCAACTGGTGTGAGTTGAAATCTTTTGTAGATTAGACTTGCATGAGTCTAATAATTACTGAGGTAGAGGTTTTATCCATTTTCCTATTTTTTTTAAAAGAGAGTGAGTCAAACTTACTTATTCATATTAATTTCTGGAAAAATTTGCCAGTTTTGAATGTTTTTGGCCATTCCTTACCTCCGCACACTTGCTTAGGGCAGGTGTCCTTTATAGCCCTGAGTCCTTGTGAATGCAAAGCGACCATTAGCTGTGGGTTTAAAGCCGCTCTTGTGGGAAACGGCCACAAGGCGGCAGCATTTCTACTTTTCCAACTGTGGGTTTTGGGCAACAGAGCTTTCCTGGATATCGTGTTAGTAAGCTGCAAATTAGAGCGGAATGTGCCAGCTCAAACCCCCGAGAGCTTATATCTCTTAAATTGTTGTTTGTTTTTTAAATTTAATTTTTATTAATTATCAGAGCAAATTTGATACAAATGTAGATTCTCCTAGGTGTACAGTTTCTGGTTCATCCTTTCAATGTATCTGTCTATTCCTCTTTGGATCCTTTCCCGTGTATGTTATTATAGAGTGTTGAATAGACCTCTCTTTGTATTCCATAGGTATTTTGCGATTATATATTTCATATGTATTAGTACACGTCTGTTAAGACCCATATCCTAATTCATACATTCCTTACACCTTTTCATTTGGTTAAACATAATTTGGATTTCTGAATCTATGCGTGTCCTTCTCTTGGAAATTATTTCATGGGTATCAATGTTTAGGTAACACCTATAAGTGATGTCATAGGATGTCTGTCTTTGGTTTCTTTCTTACTTCAAGCTGGGTGATTACCTCTAGACACTTTTATGGTGGCGCCAACGGCACTGTTCCATGCTTTTACATGGCTCATATTCCATTGCGTACATGGACGACTTCTTGGTGCATTTTCTATTGATGGACCTTTTGGATTTTTCCAGGTTTTGGCTATGGTACATGTTGCTGCAGTGCAGGATTGCCAGCCTGCGTCTTTTTGATTCTGGCCTACTCAGGTGATAGGCCCATGAGTGGGCATACCAGATCACATAGTAGCTCCATTTTTACCCTTAAACACACCTCCATTCTGTTCTCGCTACTGGCTCTTACCAGGTTACATCCCACCAGCAGCTAAAGGCTACGCAGTTCTCTAAAACCCCTTCAGCATTTATTCTTTGTAGACTTTATTTTGCTGATGATCCTTCTGAAGGCTGTGAGGTAAACGTTTATGTACACTGGATTTGCATGGCTTCACTAATTCCTGACGTTCAGCCTTTTTCCATTCCCGTTTTCTTAACAAAAAAGGAAAGAAAAAAAGAAACAGAAAACAAACGTGCGTAAAATATGCCTCTTGCAACTGTCGTTTTGAAATGTGGACATCTTTTGAATGTTTTGATCGATATACGACCCCAGGATTTGTTTTCAGGGCAGGTGTCCTTTACAGGCCTGCAATTATTTTGAATATGAACTGACCATGAGCGCTGGGATTAAAGCTGCTGTTGTGTGAAACGGCCACAAGGTGGCAGCAGTTCTCCTTTACCATATCTGGTTACTAGGTCAACAGAGCCTCAAAGGAAGTCGTGTTCTAGGTTGTAATTTAGAATGGAATGTACAGGAAAAAGCCCCTTAAGTTTGTCTCACTACTTCTTGTTCGTTTTTTTAATTTAATTTTTATTTTTTGTCACAGCAAGTTTGATTACAATGTTTGCCTTGTTGTAGGTTTGCAAGATGTGGTTCTTTCACACATATACATATGTCTATTCTTCCTGGGATCCTTTTCCCATGTACGTTATGACAGAATGTTGAGTAGTCTTCTCTTGGTATTCCATAGGTCTTTGGTGATTATATATTTCACCTCTGTTTGTATATGTCTGTTAACCCCAATATCCTAATGTATCCAATCCTCACACCTTTCCATTGGTGAACCACAAGTTTGTTTAATGAATCTGTGATTGCCCTTCTCTGTGGAAATACTTTCACTGGTATTAATTGTTAGGTAACACCTATAAGTGATATCATACGATATGTGTCTTTCTCTTTCTGACTTACTACAAGTCACGTGATTACCTCTAGACTCATCTATGGTGCTGCAAATGGCATTGTGTCCTTTTTCTCCTTGGCTAATACTCCATCTGTACGTGTACCAGTTCTTCTTTGTCCACTCATCTGTTGATGGACTTTTTGGTTGCTTCCATGTCTTGGCTATGGTAATACTGCGGCAATACACATTTGCCTGCCTGTGTCTTTCCAATTCTGTCTTCTTAGGTTATAGGCCCAGGAGTGGGCCTGCTGGATCATATGGTAGCAAAATGTTTACCTTGTAAAGGCCCATCCATTCTGTTCTCATTAGTGGCTCTTACCAGGTTACGTCCCCCTTAAAGTTGAGGGTATGCACTTCTCCACAACACCTTCTGCATTTATTGTTTTTAGTATTTTTGCTGATGTTTATTCTGACTAGTGTGAGCAGATACCTCTTTGTGGTTGGATTTGCATGCGTCTCAGAATCCCTTGAAATTGAGCTTTCTGGCATGTCCTTGTTTTCTTCAAACTGTGAGTACAGCTTACCTCTTCACATTGTTTTCTTGAAGTATGTGTGACATTCAAAAATATTTTGGCCATTACCTCCCTCAAGACATTTTGAGGGCAGTTTTCATTTACAACCCTCCGGTACTGGTGCATATGAAGTGACCCTTAGCACAGGTTTCAAAGCTGCTGTTGCAGGTAACGGTCAGAGGGCGGCAGCATTCCTGCTTTTCCCAATCTGGTAACTAGGGAAACAGACCTTCCTGGCAGTGGTGTTCCTCTGTTATATATTAGAGTGCAATGTGCCTAGATAACCCCCAAAATCCGATGTCTCCTCACTTATGTTTGTTTTCTAAATTGAATTTATATTTTTTTTATTGGAGTCATATTCCTTTGTGTACATGGACAACTTCTTCTTTGTGCATTCCTCTGTAGATGGACATTTTCGTAGCTTCCAAGTGTTGGCTATGGTAAATATTGCTGGAGTGAAGGATTGCCAGCCTGTGTCTTATTTTCTTTTTTGGTACGTGGGCCTCTCACTGCCGTGGCCCCTCCCATTGCAGAGCACAGGTTCTGGACGCGCAGGCCCAGCAGCCATAGCTCACGGGACCAGCGGCTCCGCGTCATGTGAGATCTTCCCAAACTGGGGCATGAACCCCTAACCCCTGCATTGGCAAGCGGACTCTCAACCACTGCACCACCAGGGAAGCCCAGCCTGTGTCTTTTTGATTCTCATCCCCTCAGGCGATAGGCCCAGCAGTGGGTATGCTTGACTGAATGGTAGCTCAGTATTTACCTTTTCAAGGCACCTCCTTTGTGTTTTCATTACTGGCTCTTACCATGTCCCACGTTGAACCAAGGGTAGGCATTTCTCCAAAACCCCTTCAGCATTTATTGCTTGCAGAATTTTTGCTGATGGCCATTCTGAGTGGTGTGAGCTGTTAGGTTTTTGTAATTTGGATTTGCATGGCTTTTATTATTCCTAATGTTCAGCATTTTCCCATGCCTTTTAAAATTTCTGGTAAAGAAGAACAGAAAAAAATGGAGAGTACAATTAACCTCTTGCAATTGTCTTCTTGACAGGGTGCCCTCTTTTGAATTTTTTGGTCAATTTTCGACCCCAGGATTGTTTTTGAGGGCAGGTGTCATTTACAGGCCTGCAATGAGTGTGAATATTTAGTGACCATTAGCACTGGGTTTAAAGCTGCTGTTGTGGGAAACGGCCACAAGGCGGCAGCATTTCTCCATTCCCAAATCTGGTTACTAGGACAGCAGAGCCTTTCTGGAAGTCGTGTTCCTATGTTGTTAGTTAGAATGCAACGTGCCAGAAGAAACGCCCATAAGTTTATGTCTCATTACTTCTTCTTGGTTTTTAAAATTTATTTAATCGGGGTAATGATTAGATATTGTTTGTCCAGGTGTACACAGTCTGGTTGATTTGTACAATATATATGTCTATTCATGTTCAGATCCTCTTCCCATGTAAAATATTACAGTGTTCTGTAGACCTCCCTTGCTATATGGTCAGGCTTTTTGATATATGTTTATAATATGTATTTGTATACATATGGTAGCACTAATCTTAATGTACCATTCCGCCCACCTATCCTTTTAGATAAGCATACTTCTAAGTCTGTGAGTGTCTTTCTCTGTGGAAATATGTTCATTTTTGTTAGTTATTAGTTAGCGCCTATAAGCGATATCATAGGATATAGGTCTTCTGCCTTCTGACTTACCTCATGTTCTGTGATTACGTCCAAGCTCATCTATGGTGCCTCAAATAGCAGTGTTTCATTGCTTTCCATGGCTAATATCCTGTTGTATACATAGACCACTTCTTCTTTATCCATTCATCTGTTGGTGCTCATTTTGGTTGCTTCACTGTCTTGGCTATTGTGAATAAGGCTGCAGTGCAGCTTTTGCAGCCCGGCTCTTCTCGATTCAGGTCTCAGGTAAGAGGCCCAGTGGTGTGACTGCTGGATTGAATGGTACCTCAATTTGTATTTTAATTGCAGCTCCCTTCTGTTCCCATTATTGGGTATTACCACTTTACCTCTCACCAGCAGAAAGAGGGTACACGGTTCTCTAAAACCCCTTCAATATTTATTGTTTGTAGACTTTTTGCTGACGGCCAGTCAACTGGTGTGAGTTGAAATCTTTTGTAGATTAGACTTGCATGAGTCTAATAATTACTGAGGTAGAGGTTTTATCCATTTTCCTATTTTTTTTAAAAGAGAGTGAGTCAAACTTACTTATTCATATTAATTTCTGGAAAAATTTGCCAGTTTTGAATGTTTTTGGCCATTCCTTACCTCCGCACACTTGCTTAGGGCAGGTGTCCTTTATAGCCCTGAGTCCTTGTGAATCCAAAGCGACCATTAGCTGTGGGTTTAAAGCCGCTCTTGTGGGAAACGGCCACAAGGCGGCAGCATTTCTACTTTTCCAACTGTGGGTTTTGGGCAACAGAGCTTTCCTGGATATCGTGTTAGTAAGCTGCAAATTAGAGCGGAATGTGCCAGCTCAAACCCCCGAGAGCTTATATCTCTTAAATTGTTGTTTGTTTTTTAAATTTAATTTTTATTAATTATCAGAGCAAATTTGATACAAATGTAGATTCTCCTAGGTGTACAGTTTCTGGTTCATCCTTTCAATGTATCTGTCTATTCCTCTTTGGATCCTTTCCCGTGTATGTTATTATAGAGTGTTGAATAGACCTCTCCTTGTATTCCATAGGTATTTTGCGATTATATATTTCATATGTATTAGTACACGTCTGTTAAGACCCATATCCTAATTCATACATTCCTTACACCTTTTCATTTGGTTAAACATAATTTGGATTTCTGAATCTATGCGTGTCCTTCTCTTGGAAATTATTTCATGGGTATCAATGTTTAGGTAACACCTATAAGTGATGTCATAGGATGTCTGTCTTTGGTTTCTTTCTTACTTCAAGCTGGGTGATTACCTCTAGACACTTTTATGGTGGCGCCAACGGCACTGTTCCATGCTTTTACATGGCTCATATTCCATTGCGTACATGGACGACTTCTTGGTGCATTTTCTATTGATGGACCTTTTGGATTTTTCCAGGTTTTGGCTATGGTACATGTTGCTGCAGTGCAGGATTGCCAGCCTGCGTCTTTTTGATTCTGGCCTACTCAGGTGATAGGCCCATGAGTGGGCATACCAGATCACATAGTAGCTCCATTTTTACCCTTAAACACACCTCCATTCTGTTCTCGCTACTGGCTCTTACCAGGTTACATCCCACCAGCAGCTAAAGGCTACGCAGTTCTCTAAAACCCCTTCAGCATTTATTCTTTGTAGACTTTATTTTGCTGATGATCCTTCTGAAGGCTGTGAGGTAAACGTTTATGTACACTGGATTTGCATGGCTTCACTAATTCCTGACGTTCAGCCTTTTTCCATTCCCGTTTTCTTAACAAAAAAGGAAAGAAAAAAAGAAACAGAAAACAAACGTGCGTAAAATATGCCTCTTGCAACTGTCGTTTTGAAATGTGGACGTCTTTTGAATGTTTTGATCGATATACGACCCCAGGATTTGTTTTCAGGGCAGGTGTCCTTTACAGGCCTGCAATTATTTTGAATATGAACTGACCATGAGCGCTGGGATTAAAGCTGCTGTTGTGTGAAACGGCCACAAGGTGGCAGCAGTTCTCCTTTACCATATCTGGTTACTAGGTCAACAGAGCCTCAAAGGAAGTCGTGTTCTAGGTTGTAATTTAGAATGGAATGTACAGGAAAAAGCCCCTTAAGTTTGTCTCACTACTTCTTGTTCGTTTTTTTAATTTAATTTTTATTTTTTGTCACAGCAAGTTTGATTACAATGTTTGCCTTGTTGTAGGTTTGCAAGATGTGGTTCTTTCACACATATACATATGTCTATTCTTCCTGGGATCCTTTTCCCATGTACGTTATGACAGAATGTTGAGTAGTCTTCTCTTGGTATTCCATAGGTCTTTGGTGATTATATATTTCACCTCTGTTTGTATATGTCTGTTAACCCCAATATCCTAATGTATCCAATCCTCACACCTTTCCATTGGTGAACCACAAGTTTGTTTAATGGATCTGTGATTGCCCTTCTCTGTGGAAATACTTTCACTGGTATTAATTGTTAGGTAACACCTATAAGTGATATCATACGATATGTGTCTTTCTCTTTCTGACTTACTACAAGTCACGTGATTACCTCTAGACTCATCTATGGTGCTGCAAATGGCATTGTGTCCTTTTTCTCCTTGGCTAATACTCCATCTGTACGTGTACCAGTTCTTCTTTGTCCACTCATCTGTTGATGGACTTTTTGGTTGCTTCCATGTCTTGGCTATGGTAATACTGCGGCAATACACATTTGCCTGCCTGTGTCTTTCCAATTCTGTCTTCTTAGGTTATAGGCCCAGGAGTGGGCCTGCTGGATCATATGGTAGCAAAATGTTTACCTTGTAAAGGCCCATCCATTCTGTTCTCATTAGTGGCTCTTACCAGGTTACGTCCCCCTTAAAGTTGAGGGTATGCACTTCTCCACAACACCTTCTGCATTTATTGTTTTTAGTTTTTTTGCTGATGTTTATTCTGACTAGTGTGAGCAGATACCTCTTTGTGATTGGATTTGCATGCGTCTCAGAATCCCTTGAAATTGAGCTTTCTGGCATGTCCTTGTTTTCTTCAAACTGTGAGTACAGCTTACCTCTTCACATTGTTTTCTTGAAGTATGTGTGACATTCAAAAATATTTTGGCCATTACCTCCCTCAAGACATTTTGAGGGCAGTTTTCATTTACAGCCCTCCGGTACTGGTGCATATGAAGTGACCCTTAGCACAGGTTTCAAAGCTGCTGTTGCAGGTAACGGTCAGAGGGCGGCAGCATTCCTGCTTTTCCCAATCTGGTAACTAGGGAAACAGACCTTCCTGGCAGTGGTGTTCCTCTGTTATATATTAGAGTGCAATGTGCCTAGATAACCCCCAAAATCCGATGTCTCCTCACTTATGTTTGTTTTCTAAATTGAATTTATATTTTTTTTATTGGAGTCATATTCCTTTGTGTACATGGACAACTTCTTCTTTGTGCATTCCTCTGTAGATGGACATTTTCGTAGCTTCCAAGTGTTGGCTATGGTAAATATTGCTGGAGTGAAGGATTGCCAGCCTGTGTCTTATTTTCTTTTTTGGTACGTGGGCCTCTCACTGCCGTGGCCCCTCCCATTGCAGAGCACAGGTTCTGGACGCGCAGGCCCAGCAGCCATAGCTCACGGGACCAGCGGCTCCGCGTCATGTGAGATCTTCCCAAACTGGGGCATGAACCCCTAACCCCTGCATTGGCAAGCGGACTCTCAACCACTGCACCACCAGGGAAGCCCAGCCTGTGTCTTTTTGATTCTCATCCCCTCAGGCGATAGGCCCAGCAGTGGGTATGCTTGACTGAATGGTAGCTCAGTATTTACCTTTTCAAGGCACCTCCTTTGTGTTTTCATTACTGGCTCTTACCATGTCCCACGTTGAACCAAGGGTAGGCATTTCTCCAAAACCCCTTCAGCATTTATTGCTTGCAGAATTTTTGCTGATGGCCATTCTGAGTGGTGTGAGCTGTTAGGTTTTTGTAATTTGGATTTGCATGGCTTTTATTATTCCTAATGTTCAGCATTTTCCCATGCCTTTTAAAATTTCTGGTAAAGAAGAACAGAAAAAAATGGAGAGTACAATTAACCTCTTGCAATTGTCTTCTTGACAGGGTGCCCTCTTTTGAATTTTTTGGTCAATTTTCGACCCCAGGATTGTTTTTGAGGGCAGGTGTCATTTACAGGCCTGCAATGAGTGTGAATATTTAGTGACCATTAGCACTGGGTTTAAAGCTGCTGTTGTGGGAAACGGCCACAAGGCGGCAGCATTTCTCCATTCCCAAATCTGGTTACTAGGACAGCAGAGCCTTTCTGGAAGTCGTGTTCCTATGTTGTTAGTTAGAATGCAACGTGCCAGAAGAAACGCCCATAAGTTTATGTCTCATTACTTCTTCTTGGTTTTTAAAATTTATTTAATCGGGGTAATGATTAGATATTGTTTGTCCAGGTGTACACAGTCTGGTTGATTTGTACAATATATATGTCTATTCATGTTCAGATCCTCTTCCCATGTAAAATATTACAGTGTTCTGTAGACCTCCCTTGCTATATGGTCAGGCTTTTTGATATATGTTTATAATATGTATTTGTATACATATGGTAGCACTAATCTTAATGTACCATTCCGCCCACCTATCCTTTTAGATAAGCATACTTCTAAGTCTGTGAGTGTCTTTCTCTGTGGAAATATGTTCATTTTTGTTAGTTATTAGTTAGCGCCTATAAGCGATATCATAGGATATAGGTCTTCTGCCTTCTGACTTACCTCATGTTCTGTGATTACGTCCAAGCTCATCTATGGTGCCTCAAATAGCAGTGTTTCATTGCTTTCCATGGCTAATATCCTGTTGTATACATAGACCACTTCTTCTTTATCCATTCATCTGTTGGTGCTCATTTTGGTTGCTTCACTGTCTTGGCTATTGTGAATAAGGCTGCAGTGCAGCTTTTGCAGCCCGGCTCTTCTCGATTCAGGTCTCAGGTAAGAGGCCCAGTGGTGTGACTGCTGGATTGAATGGTACCTCAATTTGTATTTTAATTGCAGCTCCCTTCTGTTCCCATTATTGGGTATTACCACTTTACCTCTCACCAGCAGAAAGAGGGTACACGGTTCTCTAAAACCCCTTCAATATTTATTGTTTGTAGACTTTTTGCTGACGGCCAGTCAACTGGTGTGAGTTGAAATCTTTTGTAGATTAGACTTGCATGAGTCTAATAATTACTGAGGTAGAGGTTTTATCCATTTTCCTATTTTTTTTAAAAGAGAGTGAGTCAAACTTACTTATTCATATTAATTTCTGGAAAAATTTGCCAGTTTTGAATGTTTTTGGCCATTCCTTACCTCCGCACACTCGCTTAGGGCAGGTGTCCTTTATAGCCCTGAGTCCTTGTGAATGCAAAGCGACCATTAGCTGTGGGTTTAAAGCCGCTCTTGTGGGAAACGGCCACAAGGCGGCAGCATTTCTACTTTTCCAACTGTGGGTTTTGGGCAACAGAGCTTTCCTGGATATCGTGTTAGTAAGCTGCAAATTAGAGCGGAATGTGCCAGCTCAAACCCCCGAGAGCTTATATCTCTTAAATTGTTGTTTGTTTTTTAAATTTAATTTTTATTAATTATCAGAGCAAATTTGATACAAATGTAGATTCTCCTAGGTGTACAGTTTCTGGTTCATCCTTTCAATGTATCTGTCTATTCCTCTTTGGATCCTTTCCCGTGTATGTTATTATAGAGTGTTGAATAGACCTCTCTTTGTATTCCATAGGTATTTTGCGATTATATATTTCATATGTATTAGTACACGTCTGTTAAGACCCATATCCTAATTCATACATTCCTTACACCTTTTCATTTGGTTAAACATAATTTGGATTTCTGAATCTATGCGTGTCCTTCTCTTGGAAATTATTTCATGGGTATCAATGTTTAGGTAACACCTATAAGTGATGTCATAGGATGTCTGTCTTTGGTTTCTTTCTTACTTCAAGCTGGGTGATTACCTCTAGACACTTTTATGGTGGCGCCAACGGCACTGTTCCATGCTTTTACATGGCTCATATTCCATTGCGTACATGGACGACTTCTTGGTGCATTTTCTATTGATGGACCTTTTGGATTTTTCCAGGTTTTGGCTATGGTACATGTTGCTGCAGTGCAGGATTGCCAGCCTGCGTCTTTTTGATTCTGGCCTACTCAGGTGATAGGCCCATGAGTGGGCATACCAGATCACATAGTAGCTCCATTTTTACCCTTAAACACACCTCCATTCTGTTCTCGCTACTGGCTCTTACCAGGTTACATCCCACCAGCAGCTAAAGGCTACGCAGTTCTCTAAAACCCCTTCAGCATTTATTCTTTGTAGACTTTATTTTGCTGATGATCCTTCTGAAGGCTGTGAGGTAAACGTTTATGTACACTGGATTTGCATGGCTTCACTAATTCCTGACGTTCAGCCTTTTTCCATTCCCGTTTTCTTAACAAAAAAGGAAAGAAAAAAAGAAACAGAAAACAAACGTGCGTAAAATATGCCTCTTGCAACTGTCGTTTTGAAATGTGGACGTCTTTTGAATGTTTTGATCGATATACGACCCCAGGATTTGTTTTCAGGGCAGGTGTCCTTTACAGGCCTGCAATTATTTTGAATATGAACTGACCATGAGCGCTGGGATTAAAGCTGCTGTTGTGTGAAACGGCCACAAGGTGGCAGCAGTTCTCCTTTACCATATCTGGTTACTAGGTCAACAGAGCCTCAAAGGAAGTCGTGTTCTAGGTTGTAATTTAGAATGGAATGTACAGGAAAAAGCCCCTTAAGTTTGTCTCACTACTTCTTGTTCGTTTTTTTAATTTAATTTTTATTTTTTGTCACAGCAAGTTTGATTACAATGTTTGCCTTGTTGTAGGTTTGCAAGATGTGGTTCTTTCACACATATACATATGTCTATTCTTCCTGGGATCCTTTTCCCATGTACGTTATGACAGAATGTTGAGTAGTCTTCTCTTGGTATTCCATAGGTCTTTGGTGATTATATATTTCACCTCTGTTTGTATATGTCTGTTAACCCCAATATCCTAATGTATCCAATCCTCACACCTTTCCATTGGTGAACCACAAGTTTGTTTAATGGATCTGTGATTGCCCTTCTCTGTGGAAATACTTTCACTGGTATTAATTGTTAGGTAACACCTATAAGTGATATCATACGATATGTGTCTTTCTCTTTCTGACTTACTACAAGTCACGTGATTACCTCTAGACTCATCTATGGTGCTGCAAATGGCATTGTGTCCTTTTTCTCCTTGGCTAATACTCCATCTGTACGTGTACCAGTTCTTCTTTGTCCACTCATCTGTTGATGGACTTTTTGGTTGCTTCCATGTCTTGGCTATGGTAATACTGCGGCAATACACATTTGCCTGCCTGTGTCTTTCCAATTCTGTCTTCTTAGGTTATAGGCCCAGGAGTGGGCCTGCTGGATCATATGGTAGCAAAATGTATACCTTGTAAAGGCCCATCCATTCTGTTCTCATTAGTGGCTCTTACCAGGTTACGTCCCCCTTAAAGTTGAGGGTATGCACTTCTCCACAACACCTTCTGCATTTATTGTTTTTAGTTTTTTTGCTGATGTTTATTCTGACTAGTGTGAGCAGATACCTCTTTGTGGTTGGATTTGCATGCGTCTCAGAATCCCTTGAAATTGAGCTTTCTGGCATGTCCTTGTTTTCTTCAAACTGTGAGTACAGCTTACCTCTTCAAATTGTTTTCTTGAAGTATGTGTGACATTCAAAAATATTTTGGCCATTACCTCCCTCAAGACATTTTGAGGGCAGTTTTCATTTACAGCCCTCCGGTACTGGTGCATATGAAGTGACCCTTAGCACAGGTTTCAAAGCTGCTGTTGCAGGTAACGGTCAGAGGGCGGCAGCATTCCTGCTTTTCCCAATCTGGTAACTAGGGAAACAGACCTTCCTGGCAGTGGTGTTCCTCTGTTATATATTAGAGTGCAATGTGCCTAGATAACCCCCAAAATCCGATGTCTCCTCACTTATGTTTGTTTTCTAAATTGAATTTATATTTTTTTTATTGGAGTCATATTCCTTTGTGTACATGGACAACTTCTTCTTTGTGCATTCCTCTGTAGATGGACATTTTCGTAGCTTCCAAGTGTTGGCTATGGTAAATATTGCTGGAGTGAAGGATTGCCAGCCTGTGTCTTATTTTCTTTTTTGGTACGTGGGCCTCTCACTGCCGTGGCCCCTCCCATTGCAGAGCACAGGTTCTGGACGCGCAGGCCCAGCAGCCATAGCTCACGGGACCAGCGGCTCCGCGTCATGTGAGATCTTCCCAAACTGGGGCATGAACCCCTAACCCCTGCATTGGCAAGCGGACTCTCAACCACTGCACCACCAGGGAAGCCCAGCCTGTGTCTTTTTGATTCTCATCCCCTCAGGCGATAGGCCCAGCAGTGGGTATGCTTGACTGAATGGTAGCTCAGTATTTACCTTTTCAAGGCACCTCCTTTGTGTTTTCATTACTGGCTCTTACCATGTCCCACGTTGAACCAAGGGTAGGCATTTCTCCAAAACCCCTTCAGCATTTATTGCTTGCAGAATTTTTGCTGATGGCCATTCTGAGTGGTGTGAGCTGTTAGGTTTTTGTAATTTGGATTTGCATGGCTTTTATTATTCCTAATGTTCAGCATTTTCCCATGCCTTTTAAAATTTCTGGTAAAGAAGAACAGAAAAAAATGGAGAGTACAATTAACCTCTTGCAATTGTCTTCTTGACAGGGTGCCCTCTTTTGAATTTTTTGGTCAATTTTCGACCCCAGGATTGTTTTTGAGGGCAGGTGTCATTTACAGGCCTGCAATGAGTGTGAATATTTAGTGACCATTAGCACTGGGTTTAAAGCTGCTGTTGTGGGAAACGGCCACAAGGCGGCAGCATTTCTCCATTCCCAAATCTGGTTACTAGGACAGCAGAGCCTTTCTGGAAGTCGTGTTCCTATGTTGTTAGTTAGAATGCAACGTGCCAGAAGAAACGCCCATAAGTTTATGTCTCATTACTTCTTCTTGGTTTTTAAAATTTATTTAATCGGGGTAATGATTAGATATTGTTTGTCCAGGTGTACACAGTCTGGTTGATTTGTACAATATATATGTCTATTCATGTTCAGATCCTCTTCCCATGTAAAATATTACAGTGTTCTGTAGACCTCCCTTGCTATATGGTCAGGCTTTTTGATATATGTTTATAATATGTATTTGTATACATATGGTAGCACTAATCTTAATGTACCATTCCGCCCACCTATCCTTTTAGATAAGCATACTTCTAAGTCTGTGAGTGTCTTTCTCTGTGGAAATATGTTCATTTTTGTTAGTTATTAGTTAGCGCCTATAAGCGATATCATAGGATATAGGTCTTCTGCCTTCTGACTTACCTCATGTTCTGTGATTACGTCCAAGCTCATCTATGGTGCCTCAAATAGCAGTGTTTCATTGCTTTCCATGGCTAATATCCTGTTGTATACATAGACCACTTCTTCTTTATCCATTCATCTGTTGGTGCTCATTTTGGTTGCTTCACTGTCTTGGCTATTGTGAATAAGGCTGCAGTGCAGCTTTTGCAGCCCGGCTCTTCTCGATTCAGGTCTCAGGTAAGAGGCCCAGTGGTGTGACTGCTGGATTGAATGGTACCTCAATTTGTATTTTAATTGCAGCTCCCTTCTGTTCCCATTATTGGGTATTACCACTTTACCTCTCACCAGCAGAAAGAGGGTACACGGTTCTCTAAAACCCCTTCAATATTTATTGTTTGTAGACTTTTTGCTGACGGCCAGTCAACTGGTGTGAGTTGAAATCTTTTGTAGATTAGACTTGCATGAGTCTAATAATTACTGAGGTAGAGGTTTTATCCATTTTCCTATTTTTTTTAAAAGAGAGTGAGTCAAACTTACTTATTCATATTAATTTCTGGAAAAATTTGCCAGTTTTGAATGTTTTTGGCCATTCCTTACCTCCGCACACTCGCTTAGGGCAGGTGTCCTTTATAGCCCTGAGTCCTTGTGAATGCAAAGCGACCATTAGCTGTGGGTTTAAAGCCGCTCTTGTGGGAAACGGCCACAAGGCGGCAGCATTTCTACTTTTCCAACTGTGGGTTTTGGGCAACAGAGCTTTCCTGGATATCGTGTTAGTAAGCTGCAAATTAGAGCGGAATGTGCCAGCTCAAACCCCCGAGAGCTTATATCTCTTAAATTGTTGTTTGTTTTTTAAATTTAATTTTTATTAATTATCAGAGCAAATTTGATACAAATGTAGATTCTCCTAGGTGTACAGTTTCTGGTTCATCCTTTCAATGTATCTGTCTATTCCTCTTTGGATCCTTTCCCGTGTATGTTATTATAGAGTGTTGAATAGACCTCTCTTTGTATTCCATAGGTATTTTGCGATTATATATTTCATATGTATTAGTACACGTCTGTTAAGACCCATATCCTAATTCATACATTCCTTACACCTTTTCATTTGGTTAAACATAATTTGGATTTCTGAATCTATGCGTGTCCTTCTCTTGGAAATTATTTCATGGGTATCAATGTTTAGGTAACACCTATAAGTGATGTCATAGGATGTCTGTCTTTGGTTTCTTTCTTACTTCAAGCTGGGTGATTACCTCTAGACACTTTTATGGTGGCGCCAACGGCACTGTTCCATGCTTTTACATGGCTCATATTCCATTGCGTACATGGACGACTTCTTGGTGCATTTTCTATTGATGGACCTTTTGGATTTTTCCAGGTTTTGGCTATGGTACATGTTGCTCCAGTGCAGGATTGCCAGCCTGCGTCTTTTTGATTCTGGCCTACTCATGTGATAGGCCCATGAGTGGGCATACCAGATCACATAGTAGCTCCATTTTTACCCTTAAACACACCTCCATTCTGTTCTCGCTACTGGCTCTTACCAGGTTACATCCCACCAGCAGCTAAAGGCTACGTAGTTCTCTAAAACCCCTTCAGCATTTATTCTTTGTAGACTTTATTTTGCTGATGATCCTTCTGAAGGCTGTGAGGTAAACGTTTATGTACACTGGATTTGCATGGCTTCACTAATTCCTGACGTTCAGCCTTTTTCCATTCCCGTTTTCTTAACAAAAAAGGAAAGAAAAAAAGAAACAGAAAACAAACGTGCGTAAAATATGCCTCTTGCAACTGTCGTTTTGAAATGTGGACGTCTTTTGAATGTTTTGATCGATATACGACCCCAGGATTTGTTTTCAGGGCAGGTGTCCTTTACAGGCCTGCAATTATTTTGAATATGAACTGACCATGAGCGCTGGGATTAAAGCTGCTGTTGTGTGAAACGGCCACAAGGTGGCAGCAGTTCTCCTTTACCATATCTGGTTACTAGGTCAACAGAGCCTCAAAGGAAGTCGTGTTCTAGGTTGTAATTTAGAATGGAATGTACAGGAAAAAGCCCCTTAAGTTTGTCTCACTACTTCTTGTTCGTTTTTTTAATTTAATTTTTATTTTTTGTCACAGCAAGTTTGATTACAATGTTTGCCTTGTTGTAGGTTTGCAAGATGTGGTTCTTTCACACATATACATATGTCTATTCTTCCTGGGATCCTTTTCCCATGTACGTTATGACAGAATGTTGAGTAGTCTTCTCTTGGTATTCCATAGGTCTTTGGTGATTATATATTTCACCTCTGTTTGTATATGTCTGTTAACCCCAATATCCTAATGTATCCAATCCTCACACCTTTCCATTGGTGAACCACAAGTTTGTTTAATGGATCTGTGATTGCCCTTCTCTGTGGAAATACTTTCACTGGTATTAATTGTTAGGTAACACCTATAAGTGATATCATACGATATGTGTCTTTCTCTTTCTGACTTACTACAAGTCACGTGATTACCTCTAGACTCATCTATGGTGCTGCAAATGGCATTGTGTCCTTTTTCTCCTTGGCTAATACTCCATCTGTACGTGTACCAGTTCTTCTTTGTCCACTCATCTGTTGATGGACTTTTTGGTTGCTTCCATGTCTTGGCTATGGTAATACTGCGGCAATACACATTTGCCTGCCTGTGTCTTTCCAATTCTGTCTTCTTAGGTTATAGGCCCAGGAGTGGGCCTGCTGGATCATATGGTAGCAAAATGTTTACCTTGTAAAGGCCCATCCATTCTGTTCTCATTAGTGGCTCTTACCAGGTTACGTCCCCCTTAAAGTTGAGGGTATGCACTTCTCCACAACACCTTCTGCATTTATTGTTTTTAGTTTTTTTGCTGATGTTTATTCTGACTAGTGTGAGCAGATACCTCTTTGTGATTGGATTTGCATGCGTCTCAGAATCCCTTGAAATTGAGCTTTCTGGCATGTCCTTGTTTTCTTCAAACTGTGAGTACAGCTTACCTCTTCAAATTGTTTTCTTGAAGTATGTGTGACATTCAAAAATATTTTGGCCATTACCTCCCTCAAGACATTTTGAGGGCAGTTTTCATTTACAGCCCTCCGGTACTGGTGCATATGAAGTGACCCTTAGCACAGGTTTCAAAGCTGCTGTTGCAGGTAACGGTCAGAGGGCGGCAGCATTCCTGCTTTTCCCAATCTGGTAACTAGGGAAACAGACCTTCCTGGCAGTGGTGTTCCTCTGTTATATATTAGAGTGCAATGTGCCTAGATAACCCCCAAAATCCGATGTCTCCTCACTTATGTTTGTTTTCTAAATTGAATTTATATTTTTTTTATTGGAGTCATATTCCTTTGTGTACATGGACAACTTCTTCTTTGTGCATTCCTCTGTAGATGGACATTTTCGTAGCTTCCAAGTGTTGGCTATGGTAAATATTGCTGGAGTGAAGGATTGCCAGCCTGTGTCTTATTTTCTTTTTTGGTACGTGGGCCTCTCACTGCCGTGGCCCCTCCCATTGCAGAGCACAGGTTCTGGACGCGCAGGCCCAGCAGCCATAGCTCACGGGACCAGCGGCTCCGCGTCATGTGAGATCTTCCCAAACTGGGGCATGAACCCCTAACCCCTGCATTGGCAAGCGGACTCTCAACCACTGCACCACCAGGGAAGCCCAGCCTGTGTCTTTTTGATTCTCATCCCCTCAGGCGATAGGCCCAGCAGTGGGTATGCTTGACTGAATGGTAGCTCAGTATTTACCTTTTCAAGGCACCTCCTTTGTGTTTTCATTACTGGCTCTTACCATGTCCCACGTTGAACCAAGGGTAGGCATTTCTCCAAAACCCCTTCAGCATTTATTGCTTGCAGAATTTTTGCTGATGGCCATTCTGAGTGGTGTGAGCTGTTAGGTTTTTGTAATTTGGATTTGCATGGCTTTTATTATTCCTAATGTTCAGCATTTTCCCATGCCTTTTAAAATTTCTGGTAAAGAAGAACAGAAAAAAATGGAGAGTACAATTAACCTCTTGCAATTGTCTTCTTGACAGGGTGCCCTCTTTTGAATTTTTTGGTCAATTTTCGACCCCAGGATTGTTTTTGAGGGCAGGTGTCATTTACAGGCCTGCAATGAGTGTGAATATTTAGTGACCATTAGCACTGGGTTTAAAGCTGCTGTTGTGGGAAACGGCCACAAGGCGGCAGCATTTCTCCATTCCCAAATCTGGTTACTAGGACAGCAGAGCCTTTCTGGAAGTCGTGTTCCTATGTTGTTAGTTAGAATGCAACGTGCCAGAAGAAACGCCCATAAGTTTATGTCTCATTACTTCTTCTTGGTTTTTAAAATTTATTTAATCGGGGTAATGATTAGATATTGTTTGTCCAGGTGTACACAGTCTGGTTGATTTGTACAATATATATGTCTATTCATGTTCAGATCCTCTTCCCATGTAAAATATTACAGTGTTCTGTAGACCTCCCTTGCTATATGGTCAGGCTTTTTGATATATGTTTATAATATGTATTTGTATACATATGGTAGCACTAATCTTAATGTACCATTCCGCCCACCTATCCTTTTAGATAAGCATACTTCTAAGTCTGTGAGTGTCTTTCTCTGTGGAAATATGTTCATTTTTGTTAGTTATTAGTTAGCGCCTATAAGCGATATCATAGGATATAGGTCTTCTGCCTTCTGACTTACCTCATGTTCTGTGATTACGTCCAAGCTCATCTATGGTGCCTCAAATAGCAGTGTTTCATTGCTTTCCATGGCTAATATCCTGTTGTATACATAGACCACTTCTTCTTTATCCATTCATCTGTTGGTGCTCATTTTGGTTGCTTCACTGTCTTGGCTATTGTGAATAAGGCTGCAGTGCAGCTTTTGCAGCCCGGCTCTTCTCGATTCAGGTCTCAGGTAAGAGGCCCAGTGGTGTGACTGCTGGATTGAATGGTACCTCAATTTGTATTTTAATTGCAGCTCCCTTCTGTTCCCATTATTGGGTATTACCACTTTACCTCTCACCAGCAGAAAGAGGGTACACGGTTCTCTAAAACCCCTTCAATATTTATTGTTTGTAGACTTTTTGCTGACGGCCAGTCAACTGCTGTGAGTTGAAAACCTTTTGTAGATTAGACTTGCATGAGTCTAATAATTACTGAGGTAGAGGTTTTATCCATTTTCCTATTTTTTTTAAAAGAGAGTGAGTCAAACTTACTTATTCATATTAATTTCTGGAAAAATTTGCCAGTTTTGAATGTTTTTGGCCATTCCTTACCTCCGCACACTCGCTTAGGGCAGGTGTCCTTTATAGCCCTGAGTCCTTGTGAATGCAAAGCGACCATTAGCTGTGGGTTTAAAGCCGCTCTTGTGGGAAAGGGCCACAAGGCGGCAGCATTTCTACATTTCCAACTGTGGGTTTTGGGCAACAGAGCTTTCCTGGATATCGTGTTAGTAAGCTGCAAATTAGAGCGGAATGTGCCAGCTCAAACCCCCGAGAGCTTATATCTCTTAAATTGTTGTTTGTTTTTTAAATTTAATTTTTATTAATTATCAGAGCAAATTTGATACAAATGTAGATTCTCCTAGGTGTACAGTTTCTGGTTCATCCTTTCAATGTATCTGTCTATTCCTGTTTGGATCCTTTCCCGTGTATGTTATTATAGAGTGTTGAATAGACCTCTCTTTGTATTCCATAGGTATTTTGCGATTATATATTTCATATGTATTAGTACACGTCTGTTAAGACCCATATCCTAATTCATACATTCCTTACACCTTTTCATTTGGTTAAACATAATTTGGATTTCTGAATCTATGCGTGTCCTTCTCTTGGAAATTATTTCATGGGTATCAATGTTTAGGTAACACCTATAAGTGATGTCATAGGATGTCTGTCTTTGGTTTCTTTCTTACTTCAAGCTGGGTGATTACCTCTAGACACTTTTATGGTGGCGCCAACGGCACTGTTCCATGCTTTTACATGGCTCATATTCCATTGCGTACATGGACGACTTCTTGGTGCATTTTCTATTGATGGACCTTTTGGATTTTTCCAGGTTTTGGCTATGGTACATGTTGCTGCAGTGCAGGATTGCCAGCCTGCGTCTTTTTGATTCTGGCCTACTCAGGTGATAGGCCCATGAGTGGGCATACCAGATCACATAGTAGCTCCATTTTTACCCTTAAACACACCTCCATTCTGTTCTCGCTACTGGCTCTTACCAGGTTACATCCCACCAGCAGCTAAAGGCTACGCAGTTCTCTAAAACCCCTTCAGCATTTATTCTTTGTAGACTTTATTTTGCTGATGATCCTTCTGAAGGCTGTGAGGTAAACGTTTATGTACACTGGATTTGCATGGCTTCACTAATTCCTGACGTTCAGCCTTTTTCCATTCCCGTTTTCTTAACAAAAAAGGAAAGAAAAAAAGAAACAGAAAACAAACGTGCGTAAAATATGCCTCTTGCAACTGTCGTTTTGAAATGTGGACGTCTTTTGAATGTTTTGATCGATATACGACCCCAGGATTTGTTTTCAGGGCAGGTGTCCTTTACAGGCCTGCAATTATTTTGAATATGAACTGACCATGAGCGCTGGGATTAAAGCTGCTGTTGTGTGAAACGGCCACAAGGTGGCAGCAGTTCTCCTTTACCATATCTGGTTACTAGGTCAACAGAGCCTCAAAGGAAGTCGTGTTCTAGGTTGTAATTTAGAATGGAATGTACAGGAAAAAGCCCCTTAAGTTTGTCTCACTACTTCTTGTTCGTTTTTTTAATTTAATTTTTATTTTTTGTCACAGCAAGTTTGATTACAATGTTTGCCTTGTTGTAGGTTTGCAAGATGTGGTTCTTTCACACATATACATATGTCTATTCTTCCTGGGATCCTTTTCCCATGTACGTTATGACAGAATGTTGAGTAGTCTTCTCTTGGTATTCCATAGGTCTTTGGTGATTATATATTTCACCTCTGTTTGTATATGTCTGTTAACCCCAATATCCTAATGTATCCAATCCTCACACCTTTCCATTGGTGAACCACAAGTTTGTTTAATGGATCTGTGATTGCCCTTCTCTGTGGAAATACTTTCACTGGTATTAATTGTTAGGTAACACCTATAAGTGATATCATACGATATGTGTCTTTCTCTTTCTGACTTACTACAAGTCACGTGATTACCTCTAGACTCATCTATGGTGCTGCAAATGGCATTGTGTCCTTTTTCTCCTTGGCTAATACTCCATCTGTACGTGTACCAGTTCTTCTTTGTCCACTCATCTGTTGATGGACTTTTTGGTTGCTTCCATGTCTTGGCTATGGTAATACTGCGGCAATACACATTTGCCTGCCTGTGTCTTTCCAATTCTGTCTTCTTAGGTTATAGGCCCAGGAGTGGGCCTGCTGGATCATATGGTAGCAAAATGTATACCTTGTAAAGGCCCATCCATTCTGTTCTCATTAGTGGCTCTTACCAGGTTACGTCCCCCTTAAAGTTGAGGGTATGCACTTCTCCACAACACCTTCTGCATTTATTGTTTTTAGTTTTTTTGCTGATGTTTATTCTGACTAGTGTGAGCAGATACCTCTTTGTGGTTGGATTTGCATGCGTCTCAGAATCCCTTGAAATTGAGCTTTCTGGCATGTCCTTGTTTTCTTCAAACTGTGAGTACAGCTTACCTCTTCAAATTGTTTTCTTGAAGTATGTGTGACATTCAAAAATATTTTGGCCATTACCTCCCTCAAGACATTTTGAGGGCAGTTTTCATTTACAGCCCTCCGGTACTGGTGCATATGAAGTGACCCTTAGCACAGGTTTCAAAGCTGCTGTTGCAGGTAACGGTCAGAGGGCGGCAGCATTCCTGCTTTTCCCAATCTGGTAACTAGGGAAACAGACCTTCCTGGCAGTGGTGTTCCTCTGTTATATATTAGAGTGCAATGTGCCTAGATAACCCCCAAAATCCGATGTCTCCTCACTTATGTTTGTTTTCTAAATTGAATTTATATTTTTTTTATTGGAGTCATATTCCTTTGTGTACATGGACAACTTCTTCTTTGTGCATTCCTCTGTAGATGGACATTTTCGTAGCTTCCAAGTGTTGGCTATGGTAAATATTGCTGGAGTGAAGGATTGCCAGCCTGTGTCTTATTTTCTTTTTTGGTACGTGGGCCTCTCACTGCCGTGGCCCCTCCCATTGCAGAGCACAGGTTCTGGACGCGCAGGCCCAGCAGCCATAGCTCACGGGACCAGCGGCTCCGCGTCATGTGAGATCTTCCCAAACTGGGGCATGAACCCCTAACCCCTGCATTGGCAAGCGGACTCTCAACCACTGCACCACCAGGGAAGCCCAGCCTGTGTCTTTTTGATTCTCATCCCCTCAGGCGATAGGCCCAGCAGTGGGTATGCTTGACTGAATGGTAGCTCAGTATTTACCTTTTCAAGGCACCTCCTTTGTGTTTTCATTACTGGCTCTTACCATGTCCCACGTTGAACCAAGGGTAGGCATTTCTCCAAAACCCCTTCAGCATTTATTGCTTGCAGAATTTTTGCTGATGGCCATTCTGAGTGGTGTGAGCTGTTAGGTTTTTGTAATTTGGATTTGCATGGCTTTTATTATTCCTAATGTTCAGCATTTTCCCATGCCTTTTAAAATTTCTGGTAAAGAAGAACAGAAAAAAATGGAGAGTACAATTAACCTCTTGCAATTGTCTTCTTGACAGGGTGCCCTCTTTTGAATTTTTTGGTCAATTTTCGACCCCAGGATTGTTTTTGAGGGCAGGTGTCATTTACAGGCCTGCAATGAGTGTGAATATTTAGTGACCATTAGCACTGGGTTTAAAGCTGCTGTTGTGGGAAACGGCCACAAGGCGGCAGCATTTCTCCATTCCCAAATCTGGTTACTAGGACAGCAGAGCCTTTCTGGAAGTCGTGTTCCTATGTTGTTAGTTAGAATGCAACGTGCCAGAAGAAACGCCCATAAGTTTATGTCTCATTACTTCTTCTTGGTTTTTAAAATTTATTTAATCGGGGTAATGATTAGATATTGTTTGTCCAGGTGTACACAGTCTGGTTGATTTGTACAATATATATGTCTATTCATGTTCAGATCCTCTTCCCATGTAAAATATTACAGTGTTCTGTAGACCTCCCTTGCTATATGGTCAGGCTTTTTGATATATGTTTATAATATGTATTTGTATACATATGGTAGCACTAATCTTAATGTACCATTCCGCCCACCTATCCTTTTAGATAAGCATACTTCTAAGTCTGTGAGTGTCTTTCTCTGTGGAAATATGTTCATTTTTGTTAGTTATTAGTTAGCGCCTATAAGCGATATCATAGGATATAGGTCTTCTGCCTTCTGACTTACCTCATGTTCTGTGATTACGTCCAAGCTCATCTATGGTGCCTCAAATAGCAGTGTTTCATTGCTTTCCATGGCTAATATCCTGTTGTATACATAGACCACTTCTTCTTTATCCATTCATCTGTTGGTGCTCATTTTGGTTGCTTCACTGTCTTGGCTATTGTGAATAAGGCTGCAGTGCAGCTTTTGCAGCCCGGCTCTTCTCGATTCAGGTCTCAGGTAAGAGGCCCAGTGGTGTGACTGCTGGATTGAATGGTACCTCAATTTGTATTTTAATTGCAGCTCCCTTCTGTTCCCATTATTGGGTATTACCACTTTACCTCTCACCAGCAGAAAGAGGGTACACGGTTCTCTAAAACCCCTTCAATATTTATTGTTTGTAGACTTTTTGCTGACGGCCAGTCAACTGGTGTGAGTTGAAATCTTTTGTAGATTAGACTTGCATGAGTCTAATAATTACTGAGGTAGAGGTTTTATCCATTTTCCTATTTTTTTTAAAAGAGAGTGAGTCAAACTTACTTATTCATATTAATTTCTGGAAAAATTTGCCAGTTTTGAATGTTTTTGGCCATTCCTTACCTCCGCACACTTGCTTAGGGCAGGTGTCCTTTATAGCCCTGAGTCCTTGTGAATGCAAAGCGACCATTAGCTGTGGGTTTAAAGCCGCTCTTGTGGGAAACGGCCACAAGGCGGCAGCATTTCTACTTTTCCAACTGTGGGTTTTGGGCAACAGAGCTTTCCTGGATATCGTGTTAGTAAGCTGCAAATTAGAGCGGAATGTGCCAGCTCAAACCCCCGAGAGCTTATATCTCTTAAATTGTTGTTTGTTTTTTAAATTTAATTTTTATTAATTATCAGAGCAAATTTGATACAAATGTAGATTCTCCTAGGTGTACAGTTTCTGGTTCATCCTTTCAATGTATCTGTCTATTCCTCTTTGGATCCTTTCCCGTGTATGTTATTATAGAGTGTTGAATAGACCTCTCCTTGTATTCCATAGGTATTTTGCGATTATATATTTCATATGTATTAGTACACGTCTGTTAAGACCCATATCCTAATTCATACATTCCTTACACCTTTTCATTTGGTTAAACATAATTTGGATTTCTGAATCTATGCGTGTCCTTCTCTTGGAAATTATTTCATGGGTATCAATGTTTAGGTAACACCTATAAGTGATGTCATAGGATGTCTGTCTTTGGTTTCTTTCTTACTTCAAGCTGGGTGATTACCTCTAGACACTTTTATGGTGGCGCCAACGGCACTGTTCCATGCTTTTACATGGCTCATATTCCATTGCGTACATGGACGACTTCTTGGTGCATTTTCTATTGATGGACCTTTTGGATTTTTCCAGGTTTTGGCTATGGTACATGTTGCTGCAGTGCAGGATTGCCAGCCTGCGTCTTTTTGATTCTGGCCTACTCATGTGATAGGCCCATGAGTGGGCATACCAGATCACATAGTAGCTCCATTTTTACCCTTAAACACACCTCCATTCTGTTCTCGCTACTGGCTCTTACCAGGTTACATCCCACCAGCAGCTAAAGGCTACGCAGTTCTCTAAAACCCCTTCAGCATTTATTCTTTGTAGACTTTATTTTGCTGATGATCCTTCTGAAGGCTGTGAGGTAAACGTTTATGTACACTGGATTTGCATGGCTTCACTAATTCCTGACGTTCAGCCTTTTTCCATTCCCGTTTTCTTAACAAAAAAGGAAAGAAAAAAAGAAACAGAAAACAAACGTGCGTAAAATATGCCTCTTGCAACTGTCGTTTTGAAATGTGGACGTCTTTTGAATGTTTTGATCGATATACGACCCCAGGATTTGTTTTCAGGGCAGGTGTCCTTTACAGGCCTGCAATTATTTTGAATATGAACTGACCATGAGCGCTGGGATTAAAGCTGCTGTTGTGTGAAACGGCCACAAGGTGGCAGCAGTTCTCCTTTACCATATCTGGTTACTAGGTCAACAGAGCCTCAAAGGAAGTCGTGTTCTAGGTTGTAATTTAGAATGGAATGTACAGGAAAAAGCCCCTTAAGTTTGTCTCACTACTTCTTGTTCGTTTTTTTAATTTAATTTTTATTTTTTGTCACAGCAAGTTTGATTACAATGTTTGCCTTGTTGTAGGTTTGCAAGATGTGGTTCTTTCACACATATACATATGTCTATTCTTCCTGGGATCCTTTTCCCATGTACGTTATGACAGAATGTTGAGTAGTCTTCTCTTGGTATTCCATAGGTCTTTGGTGATTATATATTTCACCTCTGTTTGTATATGTCTGTTAACCCCAATATCCTAATGTATCCAATCCTCACACCTTTCCATTGGTGAACCACAAGTTTGTTTAATGGATCTGTGATTGCCCTTCTCTGTGGAAATACTTTCACTGGTATTAATTGTTAGGTAACACCTATAAGTGATATCATACGATATGTGTCTTTCTCTTTCTGACTTACTACAAGTCACGTGATTACCTCTAGACTCATCTATGGTGCTGCAAATGGCATTGTGTCCTTTTTTCCCTTGGCTGATATTCTGTCTGTACATGTACCAGTTCTTCTTTGTCCACTCATCTGTTGATGGAGTTTTTGGTTGCTTCCAAGTCTTGGCTATTTTAATACTGCGGCAATGCACATTTGCCTGCCTGTGTCTTTCCAATTCTGTCTTCTTAGGTTATAGGCCCAGGAGTGGGCCTCCTGGATCGTATGGTAGAAAAATGTTTACCTTGTAAAGGAACCTCCATTCTGTTCTCATTAGTGGCTCTTACCAGTTTACGCCCCCCTTAATGTTGAGGGTATGCACTTCTCCACAACCTCTTCTGCATTTATTGTGTGTAGTTTTTTGCTGATGTTTATTCTGACTAGTGTGCGCTGATACCTCTTTGTGGTTGGATTTGCATGTGTCTCAGAATCCCTTGATATTGAGCTTTCTGGCATGTCCATTTTTTCTTCAAACTGTGAGTACAGCTTACCTCTTCAAATTGTTTTCTTGAAGTATGTGTGACATTTAGAAATATTTTGGCCATTACCTCCCTCAAGACATTTTGAGGGCAGGTTTCAGTTACAGCCCTCCAGTACTGGTGCATATGAAGTGACCCTTAGCACAGGTTTCAAAGCTGCTCTTGCAGGTAACGGCCAGAGGACGGCAGCATTTCTGTTTTCCCAATCTGGTAACTAGGGAAACAGATCTTCCTGGCAGTGGTGTTCCTCCGTTATATAATAGAGTGCAATGTGCCCAGATAAACCCCCAAAATCCAATGTCTCCTCACTTATGTTTGTTTTCTAAATTGAATTTATATTTTTTTATTGGAGTCATATTCCTTTGTGTACATGGACCACTTCTTCTTTGTGCATTCCTCTGTAGATGGATATTTTCATAGCTTCCATGTGTTGGCTATGGTAAATATTGCTGGAGTGCAGGATTGCCAGCCTGTGTCTTTTTTTTTTTTCGGTACGTGAGCCTCTCACTGCCGTGGCCCCTCCCATTGCAGAGCACAGGCTCCGGATGCACAGGCCCAGCAGCCATAGGTCACGGGACCAGCCGCTCCACGTCATGTGAGATCTTCCCGGACTGGGGCATGAACCCCTGTCCCCTGCATTGGCAGGCGGACTCTCAACCACTGCACCACCAGTGAAGCCCAGCCTGTGTCTTTCTGATTCTCATCCCCTCAGAAATAGGCCCAGCAGTGGGTATGCTTGATTGAATGGTAGCTCAGTATTTATCTTTTCAAGGCACCTCCTTTGTGTTTTCATTACTGGCTCTTACCATGTCCCACGTTGAACCAAGAGTATGCATTTCTCCAAAACCCCTGAAGCATTTATTGTTTGCAGAAGTTTTGCTGATGGCTATTCTGACTGGTGTGAGCTGTTAGGTTTTTGTAATTTGGATTTGCATGGCTTTAATTATTCCTAATGTTCAGCATTTTTCCATGCCTTTGAAAATTTCTGGTAAAGAAAAACAGAAAAAATGGAGAGTACAATTAACCTCTTGCAATTGTCTTCTTGACAGGGTGCCCTCTTTTGATTTTTTGGGTCAATTTTCGAACCCCGGATTGTTTTTGAGGGCAGGTGTCATTTACAGGCCTGCAATGAGTGTGAATATTTAGTGACCATCAGCACTGGGTTTAAAGCTGCTGTTGTGGGAAACGGCCACAAGGCGGCAGCATTTCTCCATTCCCAAATCTGGTTACTAGGGCAGCAGAGCCTCTCTGGAAGTCGTGTTCCTAGGTTGTAAGTTAGAATGGAATGTGCCAGCAGAAACGCCCATAAGTCTATGTCTCATTAATTCTTGGTTTTCAAAATTTATTTAATCAGGGTAATGATTAGATATTCTTTGTCCAGGTGTACACAATCTGGTTGATTTCTACAATATATACGTCTATTCATGTTCAGATCCTCTTCCCATGTAAAACATTACAGAGTGTTCTGTAGATCTCCCTTGCTATATGGTCAGGCTTTTTGATATGTGTTTATAATATGTATTTCTATACGTATGGTAACACTAATCTTAATGTACCATTTCGCCCACCTATCCTTTTAGATAAGCATACTTGTAAGTCTGTGAGTGTCTTTCTCTGTGGAAATATGTTCATTTGTGTTAGTTATTAGTTAACGCCTATAAGTGATATCATAGGATATAGGTCTTTTGTCTTCTGACTTACCTCATGGTCTGTGATTATCTCCAAGCTCATCTATGGTGCCTCAAATAGCAGTGTTTCATTGTTTTCCATGGCTACTATTCTGTTGTCTACATAGACCACTTCTTTATCCATTCATCTGTTGGTGCTCATTTTGGTTGCTTCACTATCTTGGCTATTGTGGATAAGGCTGCAGTGCAGCTTTTGCAGCCTGGGTCTTCTCATTTCAGGTCTCAGGTGAGAGGTCCAGTGGTGTGGCTGCTGGATTGAATGGTACCCCAATTTGTATTTTAATTGCACCTCCCTTCTGTTCTCATTATTGGCTATTACCACTTTACCTCTCACCAGCAGAAAGAGGGTACACAGTTCTCTAAAACCCCTTCAATATTTATTGTTTGTAGACTTTGTGCTGATGGCCAGTCGACTGGTGTGAGTTGAAATCTTTTTGTAGATTAGATTTGCATGAGTCTAATCATTACTGAGGTTGAGATTTTATCCATTTTCCTATTTTTTTTAAAAGAGAGTGAGTCAAACTTACTTCTTCATATGATTTTCTTGAAAAATCTGCCAGTTTTGAATATTTTTGACCATTCCTTACCTCCGCACACTTGTTTAGGGCAGGTGTCCTTTACAGCCCTGAGTCCTTGAGAATGCAAAGCGACCCTTAGCTGTGGGTTTAAAGCTGCTCCTGTGGGAAACGGCCACAAGGCGGCAGCATTTCTACATTTCCAACTGTGGGTTTTGGGCAACAGAGCTTTCCTGGAAATCGTGTTAGTAAGCTGCAAATTAGATTGGAATGTGCCAGCTCAAACCCCCAAGAGCTTATATCTCTTAAATTATTGTTTGTATTTTAAATTTAATTTTTACTAATTATCAGAGCAAAGTTGATACAAATGTAGATTCTCCTAGGTGTACAGTTTCTGGTTCATCCTATCAATGTATCTGTCTATTCCTCTTGGGATCCTTTCCCCTGTATGTTATTATAGAGTGTTGAGTAGACCTCTCTTCGTATTCCATAGGTATTTTGAGATTATATATTTCATATGTATTAGTACATGTCTGTTAACCCCCATATCCTAATTCATACATTCCTTACACCTTTTCATTTGGTTAAACATAATTTGGATTTCTGAATCTATGCATGTCCTTCTCTTGGAAATTATTTCATGGGTATCAATTTGTAGGTAACACCTATAAGTCATGTCATAGGATGTCTGTCTTTCGGTTTCTTTCTTACTTCAAGTTGGGTGATTATCTCTAGACACTTCTCAGGTGGTGCCAACGGCACTGTTCCATGCTTTTACATGGCTCATATTGCATTGCATACATGGAGGAATTCTTGGTGCATTTTTCTATTGATAGGCATTTTGGATTCTTCCACGTTTTGGCTATGGTACATGTTGCTGCAGTGCAGGAATGCCAGCCTGCGTCTTTTTGATTCTGGTCTACTCAGGTGATAGGCCCATGAGTGGGCCTACCAGATCACATGGTAGCTCCATTTTTACCCTTAAACGCACCTCCATTCTGTTCTCACTACTGGCTCTTACCAGGTTACATCCAACCAGCAGCTAAAGGGTACACAGTTCTCTAAAACCCCTCCAGCATTTATTCTTTGTAGACATTTTTTGCTGATGATCCTTCTGAGGGCTGAGAGGTGAAAGTTTTTGTACACTGGATTTGCATGGCTTTATTAATTCCTGATGTTCAGCCTTTTTCCATTCCCGTTTTCTTAACAAAGAAGGAAAGAAAAGAAGAAACAGAAAACAAATGTGCGTACAATATGCCTCTGGCAACTGTCGTTTTGAAATGTGGACGTCTTTTGAAAGTTTAGATTGATATGCGACCCCAGGATTTGTTTTCAGGGCAGGTGTCCTTTACAGGCCTGCAATTATTTTGAATATCAACTGACCATTAGCGCTGGGATTAAAGCTGCTGTTGTGTGAAACGGCCACAAGGTGGCAGCAGTTCTCCTTTACCATATCTCGTTACTAGGTCAACAGAGCCTCAAAGGAAGTCGTGTTCTAGGGTGTAATTTAGAATGGAATGTGCCAGGAAAAAGCCCTTTAAGTTTGTCTCACTACTTCTTGTTTGTTTTTTTAACTTAATTTTTATTTTTTATCACAGCAAGTTTGATTACAATGTTTGCCTTGTTGTAGGTTTGCAAGATGTGGTTCTTTCACACATATACATATGTCTATTCTTCCTGGGATCCATTTCCCATGTACGTTAGGAAAGAATGTTGAGTAGTCTTCTCTTGGTATTCCATAGGTCTTGGATGATTATATATTTCACCTCTGTTTGTATATGTCTGTTAACCCCAATATCCTAATGTATCCAATCCTCACACCTTTCCTTTGGTGAACCATAAGTTTGTTTAATGAATCTGTGATTGCCCTTCTCTGTGGAAATAATTTCACTGGTATCAATTTTTAGGTAACACCTAAAAGTGATATCGTACGCTATGTGTCTTTCTCGTTCTGACTTACTACAAGTCGTGTGATTATTTCTAGACTCATCTATGGTGTTGCAAATGGCATTGTGTCCTTTTTTCCCTTGGCTGATATTCTGTCTGTACATGTACCAGTTCTTCTTTGTCCACTCATCTGTTGATGGAGTTTTTGGTTGCTTCCAAGTCTTGGCTATTTTAATACTGCGGCAATGCACATTTGCCTGCCTGTGTCTTTCCAATTCTGTCTTCTTAGGTTATAGGCCCAGGAGTGGGCCTCCTGGATCGTATGGTAGAAAAATGTTTACCTTGTAAAGGAACCTCCATTCTGTTCTCATTAGTGGCTCTTACCAGTTTACGCCCCCCTTAATGTTGAGGGTATGCACTTCTCCACAACCTCTTCTGCATTTATTGTGTGTAGTTTTTTGCTGATGTTTATTCTGACTAGTGTGCGCTGATACCTCTTTGTGGTTGGATTTGCATGTGTCTCAGAATCCCTTGATATTGAGCTTTCTGGCATGTCCATTTTTTCTTCAAACTGTGAGTACAGCTTACCTCTTCAAATTGTTTTCTTGAAGTATGTGTGACATTTAGAAATATTTTGGCCATTACCTCCCTCAAGACATTTTGAGGGCAGGTTTCAGTTACAGCCCTCCAGTACTGGTGCATATGAAGTGACCCTTAGCACAGGTTTCAAAGCTGCTCTTGCAGGTAACGGCCAGAGGACGGCAGCATTTCTGTTTTCCCAATCTGGTAACTAGGGAAACAGATCTTCCTGGCAGTGGTGTTCCTCCGTTATATAATAGAGTGCAATGTGCCCAGATAAACCCCCAAAATCCAATGTCTCCTCACTTATGTTTGTTTTCTAAATTGAATTTATATTTTTTTATTGGAGTCATATTCCTTTGTGTACATGGACCACTTCTTCTTTGTGCATTCCTCTGTAGATGGATATTTTCATAGCTTCCATGTGTTGGCTATGGTAAATATTGCTGGAGTGCAGGATTGCCAGCCTGTGTCTTTTTTTTTTTTCGGTACGTGAGCCTCTCACTGCCGTGGCCCCTCCCATTGCAGAGCACAGGCTCCGGATGCACAGGCCCAGCAGCCATAGGTCACGGGACCAGCCGCTCCACGTCATGTGAGATCTTCCCGGACTGGGGCATGAACCCCTGTCCCCTGCATTGGCAGGCGGACTCTCAACCACTGCACCACCAGTGAAGCCCAGCCTGTGTCTTTCTGATTCTCATCCCCTCAGAAATAGGCCCAGCAGTGGGTATGCTTGATTGAATGGTAGCTCAGTATTTATCTTTTCAAGGCACCTCCTTTGTGTTTTCATTACTGGCTCTTACCATGTCCCACGTTGAACCAAGAGTATGCATTTCTCCAAAACCCCTGAAGCATTTATTGTTTGCAGAAGTTTTGCTGATGGCTATTCTGACTGGTGTGAGCTGTTAGGTTTTTGTAATTTGGATTTGCATGGCTTTAATTATTCCTAATGTTCAGCATTTTTCCATGCCTTTGAAAATTTCTGGTAAAGAAAAACAGAAAAAATGGAGAGTACAATTAACCTCTTGCAATTGTCTTCTTGACAGGGTGCCCTCTTTTGATTTTTTGGGTCAATTTTCGAACCCCGGATTGTTTTTGAGGGCAGGTGTCATTTACAGGCCTGCAATGAGTGTGAATATTTAGTGACCATCAGCACTGGGTTTAAAGCTGCTGTTGTGGGAAACGGCCACAAGGCGGCAGCATTTCTCCATTCCCAAATCTGGTTACTAGGGCAGCAGAGCCTCTCTGGAAGTCGTGTTCCTAGGTTGTAAGTTAGAATGGAATGTGCCAGCAGAAACGCCCATAAGTTTATGTCTCATTAATTCTTGGTTTTCAAAATTTATTTAATCAGGGTAATGATTAGATATTCTTTGTCCAGGTGTACACAATCTGGTTGATTTCTACAATATATACGTCTATTCATGTTCAGATCCTCTTCCCATGTAAAACATTACAGAGTGTTCTGTAGATCTCCCTTGCTATATGGTCAGGCTTTTTGATATGTGTTTATAATATGTATTTCTATACGTATGGTAACACTAATCTTAATGTACCATTTCGCCCACCTATCCTTTTAGATAAGCATACTTGTAAGTCTGTGAGTGTCTTTCTCTGTGGAAATATGTTCATTTGTGTTAGTTATTAGTTAACGCCTATAAGTGATATCATAGGATATAGGTCTTTTGCCTTCTGACTTACCTCATGGTCTGTGATTATCTCCAAGCTCATCTATGGTGCCTCAAATAGCAGTGTTTCATTGTTTTCCATGGCTACTATTCTGTTGTCTACATAGACCACTTCTTTATCCATTCATCTGTTGGTGCTCATTTTGGTTGCTTCACTATCTTGGCTATTGTGGATAAGGCTGCAGTGCAGCTTTTGCAGCCTGGGTCTTCTCATTTCAGGTCTCAGGTGAGAGGTCCAGTGGTGTGACTGCTGGATTGAATGGTACCCCAATTTGTATTTTAATTGCACCTCCCTTCTGTTCTCATTATTGGCTATTACCACTTTACCTCTCACCAGCAGAAAGAGGGTACACAGTTCTCTAAAACCCCTTCAATATTTATTGTTTGTAGACTTTGTGCTGATGGCCAGTCGACTGGTGTGAGTTGAAATCTTTTTGTAGATTAGATTTGCATGAGTCTAATCATTACTGAGGTTGAGCTTTTATCCATTTTCCTATTTTTTTTAAAAGAGAGTGAGTCAAACTTACTTCTTCATATGATTTTCTTGAAAAATCTGCCAGTTTTGAATATTTTTGACCATTCCTTACCTCCGCACACTTGTTTAGGGCAGGTGTCCTTTACAGCCCTGAGTCCTTGAGAATGCAAAGCGACCCTTAGCTGTGGGTTTAAAGCTGCTCCTGTGGGAAACGGCCACAAGGCGGCAGCATTTCTACATTTCCAACTGTGGGTTTTGGGCAACAGAGCTTTCCTGGAAATCGTGTTAGTAAGCTGCAAATTAGATTGGAATGTGCCAGCTCAAACCCCCAAGAGCTTATATCTCTTAAATTATTGTTTGTATTTTAAATTTAATTTTTACTAATTATCAGAGCAAATTTGATACAAATGTAGATTCTCCTAGGTGTACAGTTTCTGGTTCATCCTATCAATGTATCTGTCTATTCCTCTTGGGATCCTTTCCCCTGTATGTTATTATAGAGTGTTGAGTAGACCTCTCTTCGTATTCCATAGGTATTTTGTGATTATATATTTCATATGTATTAGTACATGTCTGTTAACCCCCATATCCTAATTCATACATTCCTTACACCTTTTCATTTGGTTAAACATAATTTGGATTTCTGAATCTATGCATGTCCTTCTCTTGGAAAGTATTTCATGGGTATCAATTTGTAGGTAACACCTATAAGTCATGTCATAGGATGTCTGTCTTTCGGTTTCTTTCTTACTTCAAGTTGGGTGATTATCTCTAGACACTTCTCAGGTGGTGCCAACGGCACTGTTCCATGCTTTTACATGGCTCATATTGCATTGCATACATGGAGGAATTCTTGGTGCATTTTTCTATTGATAGGCATTTTGGATTCTTCCACGTTTTGGCTATGGTACATGTTGCTGCAGTGCAGGAATGCCAGCCTGCGTCTTTTTGATTCTGGTCTACTCAGGTGATAGGCCCATGAGTGGGCCTACCAGATCACATGGTAGCTCCATTTTTACCCTTAAACGCACCTCCATTCTGTTCTCACTACTGGCTCTTACCAGGTTACATCCAACCAGCAGCTAAAGGGTACACAGTTCTCTAAAACCCCTCCAGCATTTATTCTTTGTAGACATTTTTTGCTGATGATCCTTCTGAGGGCTGAGAGGTGAAAGTTTTTGTACACTGGATTTGCATGGCTTTATTAATTCCTGATGTTCAGCCTTTTTCCATTCCCGTTTTCTTAACAAAGAAGGAAAGAAAAGAAGAAACAGAAAACAAATGTGCGTACAATATGCCTCTGGCAACTGTCGTTTTGAAATGTGGACGTCTTTTGAAAGTTTAGATTGATATGCGACCCCAGGATTTGTTTTCAGGGCAGGTGTCCTTTACAGGCCTGCAATTATTTTGAATATCAACTGACCATTAGCGCTGGGATTAAAGCTGCTGTTGTGTGAAACGGCCACAAGGTGGCAGCAGTTCTCCTTTACCATATCTCGTTACTAGGTCAACAGAGCCTCAAAGGAAGTCGTGTTCTAGGGTGTAATTTAGAATGGAATGTGCCAGGAAAAAGCCCTTTAAGTTTGTCTCACTACTTCTTGTTTGTTTTTTTAACTTAATTTTTATTTTTTATCACAGCAAGTTTGATTACAATGTTTGCCTTGTTGTAGGTTTGCAAGATGTGGTTCTTTCACACATATACATATGTCTATTCTTCCTGGGATCCATTTCCCATGTACGTTAGGAAAGAATGTTGAGTAGTCTTCTCTTGGTATTCCATAGGTCTTGGATGATTATATATTTCACCTCTGTTTGTATATGTCTGTTAACCCCAATATCCTAATGTATCCAATCCTCACACCTTTCCTTTGGTGAACCATAAGTTTGTTTAATGAATCTGTGATTGCCCTTCTCTGTGGAAATAATTTCACTGGTATCAATTTTTAGGTAACACCTAAAAGTGATATCGTACGCTATGTGTCTTTCTCGTTCTGACTTACTACAAGTCGTGTGATTATTTCTAGACTCATCTATGGTGTTGCAAATGGCATTGTGTCCTTTTTTCCCTTGGCTGATATTCTGTCTGTACATGTACCAGTTCTTCTTTGTCCACTCATCTGTTGATGGAGTTTTTGGTTGCTTCCAAGTCTTGGCTATTTTAATACTGCGGCAATGCACATTTGCCTGCCTGTGTCTTTCCAATTCTGTCTTCTTAGGTTATAGGCCCAGGAGTGGGCCTCCTGGATCGTATGGTAGAAAAATGTTTACCTTGTAAAGGAACCTCCATTCTGTTCTCATTAGTGGCTCTTACCAGTTTACGCCCCCCTTAATGTTGAGGGTATGCACTTCTCCACAACCTCTTCTGCATTTATTGTGTGTAGTTTTTTGCTGATGTTTATTCTGACTAGTGTGCGCTGATACCTCTTTGTGGTTGGATTTGCATGTGTCTCAGAATCCCTTGATATTGAGCTTTCTGGCATGTCCATTTTTTCTTCAAACTGTGAGTACAGCTTACCTCTTCAAATTGTTTTCTTGAAGTATGTGTGACATTTAGAAATATTTTGGCCATTACCTCCCTCAAGACATTTTGAGGGCAGGTTTCAGTTACAGCCCTCCAGTACTGGTGCATATGAAGTGACCCTTAGCACAGGTTTCAAAGCTGCTCTTGCAGGTAACGGCCAGAGGACGGCAGCATTTCTGTTTTCCCAATCTGGTAACTAGGGAAACAGATCTTCCTGGCAGTGGTGTTCCTCCGTTATATAATAGAGTGCAATGTGCCCAGATAAACCCCCAAAATCCAATGTCTCCTCACTTATGTTTGTTTTCTAAATTGAATTTATATTTTTTTATTGGAGTCATATTCCTTTGTGTACATGGACCACTTCTTCTTTGTGCATTCCTCTGTAGATGGATATTTTCATAGCTTCCATGTGTTGGCTATGGTAAATATTGCTGGAGTGCAGGATTGCCAGCCTGTGTCTTTTTTTTTTTCGGTACGTGAGCCTCTCACTGCCGTGGCCCCTCCCATTGCAGAGCACAGGCTCCGGATGCACAGGCCCAGCAGCCATAGGTCACGGGACCAGCCGCTCCACGTCATGTGAGATCTTCCCGGACTGGGGCATGAACCCCTGTCCCCTGCATTGGCAGGCGGACTCTCAACCACTGCACCACCAGTGAAGCCCAGCCTGTGTCTTTCTGATTCTCATCCCCTCAGAAATAGGCCCAGCAGTGGGTATGCTTGATTGAATGGTAGCTCAGTATTTATCTTTTCAAGGCACCTCCTTTGTGTTTTCATTACTGGCTCTTACCATGTCCCACGTTGAACCAAGAGTATGCATTTCTCCAAAACCCCTGAAGCATTTATTGTTTGCAGAAGTTTTGCTGATGGCTATTCTGACTGGTGTGAGCTGTTAGGTTTTTGTAATTTGGATTTGCATGGCTTTAATTATTCCTAATGTTCAGCATTTTTCCATGCCTTTGAAAATTTCTGGTAAAGAAAAACAGAAAAAATGGAGAGTACAATTAACCTCTTGCAATTGTCTTCTTGACAGGGTGCCCTCTTTTGATTTTTTGGGTCAATTTTCGAACCCCGGATTGTTTTTGAGGGCAGGTGTCATTTACAGGCCTGCAATGAGTGTGAATATTTAGTGACCATCAGCACTGGGTTTAAAGCTGCTGTTGTGGGAAACGGCCACAAGGCGGCAGCATTTCTCCATTCCCAAATCTGGTTACTAGGGCAGCAGAGCCTCTCTGGAAGTCGTGTTCCTAGGTTGTAAGTTAGAATGGAATGTGCCAGCAGAAACGCCCATAAGTTTATGTCTCATTAATTCTTGGTTTTCAAAATTTATTTAATCAGGGTAATGATTAGATATTCTTTGTCCAGGTGTACACAATCTGGTTGATTTCTACAATATATACGTCTATTCATGTTCAGATCCTCTTCCCATGTAAAACATTACAGAGTGTTCTGTAGATCTCCCTTGCTATATGGTCAGGCTTTTTGATATGTGTTTATAATATGTATTTCTATACGTATGGTAACACTAATCTTAATGTACCATTTCGCCCACCTATCCTTTTAGATAAGCATACTTGTAAGTCTGTGAGTGTCTTTCTCTGTGGAAATATGTTCATTTGTGTTAGTTATTAGTTAACGCCTATAAGTGATATCATAGGATATAGGTCTTTTGCCTTCTGACTTACCTCATGGTCTGTGATTATCTCCAAGCTCATCTATGGTGCCTCAAATAGCAGTGTTTCATTGTTTTCCATGGCTACTATTCTGTTGTCTACATAGACCACTTCTTTATCCATTCATCTGTTGGTGCTCATTTTGGTTGCTTCACTATCTTGGCTATTGTGGATAAGGCTGCAGTGCAGCTTTTGCAGCCTGGGTCTTCTCATTTCAGGTCTCAGGTGAGAGGTCCAGTGGTGTGACTGCTGGATTGAATGGTACCCCAATTTGTATTTTAATTGCACCTCCCTTCTGTTCTCATTATTGGCTATTACCACTTTACCTCTCACCAGCAGAAAGAGGGTACACAGTTCTCTAAAACCCCTTCAATATTTATTGTTTGTAGACTTTGTGCTGATGGCCAGTCGACTGGTGTGAGTTGAAATCTTTTTGTAGATTAGATTTGCATGAGTCTAATCATTACTGAGGTTGAGCTTTTATCCATTTTCCTATTTTTTTTAAAAGAGAGTGAGTCAAACTTACTTCTTCATATGATTTTCTTGAAAAATCTGCCAGTTTTGAATATTTTTGACCATTCCTTACCTCCGCACACTTGTTTAGGGCAGGTGTCCTTTACAGCCCTGAGTCCTTGAGAATGCAAAGCGACCCTTAGCTGTGGGTTTAAAGCTGCTCCTGTGGGAAACGGCCACAAGGCGGCAGCATTTCTACATTTCCAACTGTGGGTTTTGGGCAACAGAGCTTTCCTGGAAATCGTGTTAGTAAGCTGCAAATTAGAGTGGAATGTGCCAGCTCAAACCCCCAAGAGCTTATATCTCTTAAATTATTGTTTGTATTTTAAATTTAATTTTTACTAATTATCAGAGCAAATTTGATACAAATGTAGATTCTCCTAGGTGTACAGTTTCTGGTTCATCCTATCAATGTATCTGTCTATTCCTCTTGGGATCCTTTCCCCTGTATGTTATTATAGAGTGTTGAGTAGACCTCTCTTCGTATTCCATAGGTATTTTGAGATTATATATTTCATATGTATTAGTACATGTCTGTTAACCCCCATATCCTAATTCATACATTCCTTACACCTTTTCATTTGGTTAAACATAATTTGGATTTCTGAATCTATGCATGTCCTTCTCTTGGAAATTATTTCATGGGTATCAATTTGTAGGTAACACCTATAAGTCATGTCATAGGATGTCTGTCTTTCGGTTTCTTTCTTACTTCAAGTTGGGTGATTATCTCTAGACACTTCTCAGGTGGTGCCAACGGCACTGTTCCATGCTTTTACATGGCTCATATTGCATTGCATACATGGAGGAATTCTTGGTGCATTTTTCTATTGATAGGCATTTTGGATTCTTCCACGTTTTGGCTATGGTACATGTTGCTGCAGTGCAGGAATGCCAGCCTGCGTCTTTTTGATTCTGGTCTACTCAGGTGATAGGCCCATGAGTGGGCCTACCAGATCACATGGTAGCTCCATTTTTACCCTTAAACGCACCTCCATTCTGTTCTCACTACTGGCTCTTACCAGGTTACATCCAACCAGCAGCTAAAGGGTACACAGTTCTCTAAAACCCCTCCAGCATTTATTCTTTGTAGACATTTTTTGCTGATGATCCTTCTGAGGGCTGAGAGGTGAAAGTTTTTGTACACTGGATTTGCATGGCTTTATTAATTCCTGATGTTCAGCCTTTTTCCATTCCCGTTTTCTTAACAAAGAAGGAAAGAAAAGAAGAAACAGAAAACAAATGTGCGTACAATATGCCTCTGGCAACTGTCGTTTTGAAATGTGGACGTCTTTTGAAAGTTTAGATTGATATGCGACCCCAGGATTTGTTTTCAGGGCAGGTGTCCTTTACAGGCCTGCAATTATTTTGAATATCAACTGACCATTAGCGCTGGGATTAAAGCTGCTGTTGTGTGAAACGGCCACAAGGTGGCAGCAGTTCTCCTTTACCATATCTCGTTACTAGGTCAACAGAGCCTCAAAGGAAGTCGTGTTCTAGGGTGTAATTTAGAATGGAATGTGCCAGGAAAAAGCCCTTTAAGTTTGTCTCACTACTTCTTGTTTGTTTTTTTAACTTAATTTTTATTTTTTATCACAGCAAGTTTGATTACAATGTTTGCCTTGTTGTAGGTTTGCAAGATGTGGTTCTTTCACACATATACATATGTCTATTCTTCCTGGGATCCATTTCCCATGTACGTTAGGAAAGAATGTTGAGTAGTCTTCTCTTGGTATTCCATAGGTCTTGGATGATTATATATTTCACCTCTGTTTGTATATGTCTGTTAACCCCAATATCCTAATGTATCCAATCCTCACACCTTTCCTTTGGTGAACCATAAGTTTGTTTAATGAATCTGTGATTGCCCTTCTCTGTGGAAATAATTTCACTGGTATCAATTTTTAGGTAACACCTAAAAGTGATATCGTACGCTATGTGTCTTTCTCGTTCTGACTTACTACAAGTCGTGTGATTATTTCTAGACTCATCTATGGTGTTGCAAATGGCATTGTGTCCTTTTTTCCCTTGGCTGATATTCTGTCTGTACATGTACCAGTTCTTCTTTGTCCACTCATCTGTTGATGGAGTTTTTGGTTGCTTCCAAGTCTTGGCTATTTTAATACTGCGGCAATGCACATTTGCCTGCCTGTGTCTTTCCAATTCTGTCTTCTTAGGTTATAGGCCCAGGAGTGGGCCTCCTGGATCGTATGGTAGAAAAATGTTTACCTTGTAAAGGAACCTCCATTCTGTTCTCATTAGTGGCTCTTACCAGTTTACGCCCCCCTTAATGTTGAGGGTATGCACTTCTCCACAACCTCTTCTGCATTTATTGTGTGTAGTTTTTTGCTGATGTTTATTCTGACTAGTGTGCGCTGATACCTCTTTGTGGTTGGATTTGCATGTGTCTCAGAATCCCTTGATATTGAGCTTTCTGGCATGTCCATTTTTTCTTCAAACTGTGAGTACAGCTTACCTCTTCAAATTGTTTTCTTGAAGTATGTGTGACATTTAGAAATATTTTGGCCATTACCTCCCTCAAGACATTTTGAGGGCAGGTTTCAGTTACAGCCCTCCAGTACTGGTGCATATGAAGTGACCCTTAGCACAGGTTTCAAAGCTGCTCTTGCAGGTAACGGCCAGAGGACGGCAGCATTTCTGTTTTCCCAATCTGGTAACTAGGGAAACAGATCTTCCTGGCAGTGGTGTTCCTCCGTTATATAATAGAGTGCAATGTGCCCAGATAAACCCCCAAAATCCAATGTCTCCTCACTTATGTTTGTTTTCTAAATTGAATTTATATTTTTTTATTGGAGTCATATTCCTTTGTGTACATGGACCACTTCTTCTTTGTGCATTCCTCTGTAGATGGATATTTTCATAGCTTCCATGTGTTGGCTATGGTAAATATTGCTGGAGTGCAGGATTGCCAGCCTGTGTCTTTTTTTTTTTTCGGTACGTGAGCCTCTCACTGCCGTGGCCCCTCCCATTGCAGAGCACAGGCTCCGGATGCACAGGCCCAGCAGCCATAGGTCACGGGACCAGCCGCTCCACGTCATGTGAGATCTTCCCGGACTGGGGCATGAACCCCTGTCCCCTGCATTGGCAGGCGGACTCTCAACCACTGCACCACCAGTGAAGCCCAGCCTGTGTCTTTCTGATTCTCATCCCCTCAGAAATAGGCCCAGCAGTGGGTATGCTTGATTGAATGGTAGCTCAGTATTTATCTTTTCAAGGCACCTCCTTTGTGTTTTCATTACTGGCTCTTACCATGTCCCACGTTGAACCAAGAGTATGCATTTCTCCAAAACCCCTGAAGCATTTATTGTTTGCAGAAGTTTTGCTGATGGCTATTCTGACTGGTGTGAGCTGTTAGGTTTTTGTAATTTGGATTTGCATGGCTTTAATTATTCCTAATGTTCAGCATTTTTCCATGCCTTTGAAAATTTCTGGTAAAGAAAAACAGAAAAAATGGAGAGTACAATTAACCTCTTGCAATTGTCTTCTTGACAGGGTGCCCTCTTTTGATTTTTTGGGTCAATTTTCGAACCCCGGATTGTTTTTGAGGGCAGGTGTCATTTACAGGCCTGCAATGAGTGTGAATATTTAGTGACCATCAGCACTGGGTTTAAAGCTGCTGTTGTGGGAAACGGCCACAAGGCGGCAGCATTTCTCCATTCCCAAATCTGGTTACTAGGGCAGCAGAGCCTCTCTGGAAGTCGTGTTCCTAGGTTGTAAGTTAGAATGGAATGTGCCAGCAGAAACGCCCATAAGTTTATGTCTCATTAATTCTTGGTTTTCAAAATTTATTTAATCAGGGTAATGATTAGATATTCTTTGTCCAGGTGTACACAATCTGGTTGATTTCTACAATATATACGTCTATTCATGTTCAGATCCTCTTCCCATGTAAAACATTACAGAGTGTTCTGTAGATCTCCCTTGCTATATGGTCAGGCTTTTTGATATGTGTTTATAATATGTATTTCTATACGTATGGTAACACTAATCTTAATGTACCATTTCGCCCACCTATCCTTTTAGATAAGCATACTTGTAAGTCTGTGAGTGTCTTTCTCTGTGGAAATATGTTCATTTGTGTTAGTTATTAGTTAACGCCTATAAGTGATATCATAGGATATAGGTCTTTTGCCTTCTGACTTACCTCATGGTCTGTGATTATCTCCAAGCTCATCTATGGTGCCTCAAATAGCAGTGTTTCATTGTTTTCCATGGCTACTATTCTGTTGTCTACATAGACCACTTCTTTATCCATTCATCTGTTGGTGCTCATTTTGGTTGCTTCACTATCTTGGCTATTGTGGATAAGGCTGCAGTGCAGCTTTTGCAGCCTGGGTCTTCTCATTTCAGGTCTCAGGTGAGAGGTCCAGTGGTGTGACTGCTGGATTGAATGGTACCCCAATTTGTATTTTAATTGCACCTCCCTTCTGTTCTCATTATTGGCTATTACCACTTTACCTCTCACCAGCAGAAAGAGGGTACACAGTTCTCTAAAACCCCTTCAATATTTATTGTTTGTAGACTTTGTGCTGATGGCCAGTCGACTGGTGTGAGTTGAAATCTTTTTGTAGATTAGATTTGCATGAGTCTAATCATTACTGAGGTTGAGCTTTTATCCATTTTCCTATTTTTTTTAAAAGAGAGTGAGTCAAACTTACTTCTTCATATGATTTTCTTGAAAAATCTGCCAGTTTTGAATATTTTTGACCATTCCTTACCTCCGCACACTTGTTTAGGGCAGGTGTCCTTTACAGCCCTGAGTCCTTGAGAATGCAAAGCGACCCTTAGCTGTGGGTTTAAAGCTGCTCCTGTGGGAAACGGCCACAAGGCGGCAGCATTTCTACATTTCCAACTGTGGGTTTTGGGCAACAGAGCTTTCCTGGAAATCGTGTTAGTAAGCTGCAAATTAGAGTGGAATGTGCCAGCTCAAACCCCCAAGAGCTTATATCTCTTAAATTATTGTTTGTATTTTAAATTTAATTTTTACTAATTATCAGAGCAAATTTGATACAAATGTAGATTCTCCTAGGTGTACAGTTTCTGGTTCATCCTATCAATGTATCTGTCTATTCCTCTTGGGATCCTTTCCCCTGTATGTTATTATAGAGTGTTGAGTAGACCTCTCTTCGTATTCCATAGGTATTTTGAGATTATATATTTCATATGTATTAGTACATGTCTGTTAACCCCCATATCCTAATTCATACATTCCTTACACCTTTTCATTTGGTTAAACATAATTTGGATTTCTGAATCTATGCATGTCCTTCTCTTGGAAATTATTTCATGGGTATCAATTTGTAGGTAACACCTATAAGTCATGTCATAGGATGTCTGTCTTTCGGTTTCTTTCTTACTTCAAGTTGGGTGATTATCTCTAGACACTTCTCAGGTGGTGCCAACGGCACTGTTCCATGCTTTTACATGGCTCATATTGCATTGCATACATGGAGGAATTCTTGGTGCATTTTTCTATTGATAGGCATTTTGGATTCTTCCACGTTTTGGCTATGGTACATGTTGCTGCAGTGCAGGAATGCCAGCCTGCGTCTTTTTGATTCTGGTCTACTCAGGTGATAGGCCCATGAGTGGGCCTACCAGATCACATGGTAGCTCCATTTTTACCCTTAAACGCACCTCCATTCTGTTCTCACTACTGGCTCTTACCAGGTTACATCCAACCAGCAGCTAAAGGGTACACAGTTCTCTAAAACCCCTCCAGCATTTATTCTTTGTAGACATTTTTTGCTGATGATCCTTCTGAGGGCTGAGAGGTGAAAGTTTTTGTACACTGGATTTGCATGGCTTTATTAATTCCTGATGTTCAGCCTTTTTCCATTCCCGTTTTCTTAACAAAGAAGGAAAGAAAAGAAGAAACAGAAAACAAATGTGCGTACAATATGCCTCTGGCAACTGTCGTTTTGAAATGTGGACGTCTTTTGAAAGTTTAGATTGATATGCGACCCCAGGATTTGTTTTCAGGGCAGGTGTCCTTTACAGGCCTGCAATTATTTTGAATATCAACTGACCATTAGCGCTGGGATTAAAGCTGCTGTTGTGTGAAACGGCCACAAGGTGGCAGCAGTTCTCCTTTACCATATCTCGTTACTAGGTCAACAGAGCCTCAAAGGAAGTCGTGTTCTAGGGTGTAATTTAGAATGGAATGTGCCAGGAAAAAGCCCTTTAAGTTTGTCTCACTACTTCTTGTTTGTTTTTTTAACTTAATTTTTATTTTTTATCACAGCAAGTTTGATTACAATGTTTGCCTTGTTGTAGGTTTGCAAGATGTGGTTCTTTCACACATATACATATGTCTATTCTTCCTGGGATCCATTTCCCATGTACGTTAGGAAAGAATGTTGAGTAGTCTTCTCTTGGTATTCCATAGGTCTTGGATGATTATATATTTCACCTCTGTTTGTATATGTCTGTTAACCCCAATATCCTAATGTATCCAATCCTCACACCTTTCCTTTGGTGAACCATAAGTTTGTTTAATGAATCTGTGATTGCCCTTCTCTGTGGAAATAATTTCACTGGTATCAATTTTTAGGTAACACCTAAAAGTGATATCGTACGCTATGTGTCTTTCTCGTTCTGACTTACTACAAGTCGTGTGATTATTTCTAGACTCATCTATGGTGTTGCAAATGGCATTGTGTCCTTTTTTCCCTTGGCTGATATTCTGTCTGTACATGTACCAGTTCTTCTTTGTCCACTCATCTGTTGATGGAGTTTTTGGTTGCTTCCAAGTCTTGGCTATTTTAATACTGCGGCAATGCACATTTGCCTGCCTGTGTCTTTCCAATTCTGTCTTCTTAGGTTATAGGCCCAGGAGTGGGCCTCCTGGATCGTATGGTAGAAAAATGTTTACCTTGTAAAGGAACCTCCATTCTGTTCTCATTAGTGGCTCTTACCAGTTTACGCCCCCCTTAATGTTGAGGGTATGCACTTCTCCACAACCTCTTCTGCATTTATTGTGTGTAGTTTTTTGCTGATGTTTATTCTGACTAGTGTGCGCTGATACCTCTTTGTGGTTGGATTTGCATGTGTCTCAGAATCCCTTGATATTGAGCTTTCTGGCATGTCCATTTTTTCTTCAAACTGTGAGTACAGCTTACCTCTTCAAATTGTTTTCTTGAAGTATGTGTGACATTTAGAAATATTTTGGCCATTACCTCCCTCAAGACATTTTGAGGGCAGGTTTCAGTTACAGCCCTCCAGTACTGGTGCATATGAAGTGACCCTTAGCACAGGTTTCAAAGCTGCTCTTGCAGGTAACGGCCAGAGGACGGCAGCATTTCTGTTTTCCCAATCTGGTAACTAGGGAAACAGATCTTCCTGGCAGTGGTGTTCCTCCGTTATATAATAGAGTGCAATGTGCCCAGATAAACCCCCAAAATCCAATGTCTCCTCACTTATGTTTGTTTTCTAAATTGAATTTATATTTTTTTATTGGAGTCATATTCCTTTGTGTACATGGACCACTTCTTCTTTGTGCATTCCTCTGTAGATGGATATTTTCATAGCTTCCATGTGTTGGCTATGGTAAATATTGCTGGAGTGCAGGATTGCCAGCCTGTGTCTTTTTTTTTTTTCGGTACGTGAGCCTCTCACTGCCGTGGCCCCTCCCATTGCAGAGCACAGGCTCCGGATGCACAGGCCCAGCAGCCATAGGTCACGGGACCAGCCGCTCCACGTCATGTGAGATCTTCCCGGACTGGGGCATGAACCCCTGTCCCCTGCATTGGCAGGCGGACTCTCAACCACTGCACCACCAGTGAAGCCCAGCCTGTGTCTTTCTGATTCTCATCCCCTCAGAAATAGGCCCAGCAGTGGGTATGCTTGATTGAATGGTAGCTCAGTATTTATCTTTTCAAGGCACCTCCTTTGTGTTTTCATTACTGGCTCTTACCATGTCCCACGTTGAACCAAGAGTATGCATTTCTCCAAAACCCCTGAAGCATTTATTGTTTGCAGAAGTTTTGCTGATGGCTATTCTGACTGGTGTGAGCTGTTAGGTTTTTGTAATTTGGATTTGCATGGCTTTAATTATTCCTAATGTTCAGCATTTTTCCATGCCTTTGAAAATTTCTGGTAAAGAAAAACAGAAAAAATGGAGAGTACAATTAACCTCTTGCAATTGTCTTCTTGACAGGGTGCCCTCTTTTGATTTTTTGGGTCAATTTTCGAACCCCGGATTGTTTTTGAGGGCAGGTGTCATTTACAGGCCTGCAATGAGTGTGAATATTTAGTGACCATCAGCACTGGGTTTAAAGCTGCTGTTGTGGGAAACGGCCACAAGGCGGCAGCATTTCTCCATTCCCAAATCTGGTTACTAGGGCAGCAGAGCCTCTCTGGAAGTCGTGTTCCTAGGTTGTAAGTTAGAATGGAATGTGCCAGCAGAAACGCCCATAAGTTTATGTCTCATTAATTCTTGGTTTTCAAAATTTATTTAATCAGGGTAATGATTAGATATTCTTTGTCCAGGTGTACACAATCTGGTTGATTTCTACAATATATACGTCTATTCATGTTCAGATCCTCTTCCCATGTAAAACATTACAGAGTGTTCTGTAGATCTCCCTTGCTATATGGTCAGGCTTTTTGATATGTGTTTATAATATGTATTTCTATACGTATGGTAACACTAATCTTAATGTACCATTTCGCCCACCTATCCTTTTAGATAAGCATACTTGTAAGTCTGTGAGTGTCTTTCTCTGTGGAAATATGTTCATTTGTGTTAGTTATTAGTTAACGCCTATAAGTGATATCATAGGATATAGGTCTTTTGCCTTCTGACTTACCTCATGGTCTGTGATTATCTCCAAGCTCATCTATGGTGCCTCAAATAGCAGTGTTTCATTGTTTTCCATGGCTACTATTCTGTTGTCTACATAGACCACTTCTTTATCCATTCATCTGTTGGTGCTCATTTTGGTTGCTTCACTATCTTGGCTATTGTGGATAAGGCTGCAGTGCAGCTTTTGCAGCCTGGGTCTTCTCATTTCAGGTCTCAGGTGAGAGGTCCAGTGGTGTGACTGCTGGATTGAATGGTACCCCAATTTGTATTTTAATTGCACCTCCCTTCTGTTCTCATTATTGGCTATTACCACTTTACCTCTCACCAGCAGAAAGAGGGTACACAGTTCTCTAAAACCCCTTCAATATTTATTGTTTGTAGACTTTGTGCTGATGGCCAGTCGACTGGTGTGAGTTGAAATCTTTTTGTAGATTAGATTTGCATGAGTCTAATCATTACTGAGGTTGAGCTTTTATCCATTTTCCTATTTTTTTTAAAAGAGAGTGAGTCAAACTTACTTCTTCATATGATTTTCTTGAAAAATCTGCCAGTTTTGAATATTTTTGACCATTCCTTACCTCCGCACACTTGTTTAGGGCAGGTGTCCTTTACAGCCCTGAGTCCTTGAGAATGCAAAGCGACCCTTAGCTGTGGGTTTAAAGCTGCTCCTGTGGGAAACGGCCACAAGGCGGCAGCATTTCTACATTTCCAACTGTGGGTTTTGGGCAACAGAGCTTTCCTGGAAATCGTGTTAGTAAGCTGCAAATTAGAGTGGAATGTGCCAGCTCAAACCCCCAAGAGCTTATATCTCTTAAATTATTGTTTGTATTTTAAATTTAATTTTTACTAATTATCAGAGCAAATTTGATACAAATGTAGATTCTCCTAGGTGTACAGTTTCTGGTTCATCCTATCAATGTATCTGTCTATTCCTCTTGGGATCCTTTCCCCTGTATGTTATTATAGAGTGTTGAGTAGACCTCTCTTCGTATTCCATAGGTATTTTGAGATTATATATTTCATATGTATTAGTACATGTCTGTTAACCCCCATATCCTAATTCATACATTCCTTACACCTTTTCATTTGGTTAAACATAATTTGGATTTCTGAATCTATGCATGTCCTTCTCTTGGAAATTATTTCATGGGTATCAATTTGTAGGTAACACCTATAAGTCATGTCATAGGATGTCTGTCTTTCGGTTTCTTTCTTACTTCAAGTTGGGTGATTATCTCTAGACACTTCTCAGGTGGTGCCAACGGCACTGTTCCATGCTTTTACATGGCTCATATTGCATTGCATACATGGAGGAATTCTTGGTGCATTTTTCTATTGATAGGCATTTTGGATTCTTCCACGTTTTGGCTATGGTACATGTTGCTGCAGTGCAGGAATGCCAGCCTGCGTCTTTTTGATTCTGGTCTACTCAGGTGATAGGCCCATGAGTGGGCCTACCAGATCACATGGTAGCTCCATTTTTACCCTTAAACGCACCTCCATTCTGTTCTCACTACTGGCTCTTACCAGGTTACATCCAACCAGCAGCTAAAGGGTACACAGTTCTCTAAAACCCCTCCAGCATTTATTCTTTGTAGACATTTTTTGCTGATGATCCTTCTGAGGGCTGAGAGGTGAAAGTTTTTGTACACTGGATTTGCATGGCTTTATTAATTCCTGATGTTCAGCCTTTTTCCATTCCCGTTTTCTTAACAAAGAAGGAAAGAAAAGAAGAAACAGAAAACAAATGTGCGTACAATATGCCTCTGGCAACTGTCGTTTTGAAATGTGGACGTCTTTTGAAAGTTTAGATTGATATGCGACCCCAGGATTTGTTTTCAGGGCAGGTGTCCTTTACAGGCCTGCAATTATTTTGAATATCAACTGACCATTAGCGCTGGGATTAAAGCTGCTGTTGTGTGAAACGGCCACAAGGTGGCAGCAGTTCTCCTTTACCATATCTCGTTACTAGGTCAACAGAGCCTCAAAGGAAGTCGTGTTCTAGGGTGTAATTTAGAATGGAATGTGCCAGGAAAAAGCCCTTTAAGTTTGTCTCACTACTTCTTGTTTGTTTTTTTAACTTAATTTTTATTTTTTATCACAGCAAGTTTGATTACAATGTTTGCCTTGTTGTAGGTTTGCAAGATGTGGTTCTTTCACACATATACATATGTCTATTCTTCCTGGGATCCATTTCCCATGTACGTTAGGAAAGAATGTTGAGTAGTCTTCTCTTGGTATTCCATAGGTCTTGGATGATTATATATTTCACCTCTGTTTGTATATGTCTGTTAACCCCAATATCCTAATGTATCCAATCCTCACACCTTTCCTTTGGTGAACCATAAGTTTGTTTAATGAATCTGTGATTGCCCTTCTCTGTGGAAATAATTTCACTGGTATCAATTTTTAGGTAACACCTAAAAGTGATATCGTACGCTATGTGTCTTTCTCGTTCTGACTTACTACAAGTCGTGTGATTATTTCTAGACTCATCTATGGTGTTGCAAATGGCATTGTGTCCTTTTTTCCCTTGGCTGATATTCTGTCTGTACATGTACCAGTTCTTCTTTGTCCACTCATCTGTTGATGGAGTTTTTGGTTGCTTCCAAGTCTTGGCTATTTTAATACTGCGGCAATGCACATTTGCCTGCCTGTGTCTTTCCAATTCTGTCTTCTTAGGTTATAGGCCCAGGAGTGGGCCTCCTGGATCGTATGGTAGAAAAATGTTTACCTTGTAAAGGAACCTCCATTCTGTTCTCATTAGTGGCTCTTACCAGTTTACGCCCCCCTTAATGTTGAGGGTATGCACTTCTCCACAACCTCTTCTGCATTTATTGTGTGTAGTTTTTTGCTGATGTTTATTCTGACTAGTGTGCGCTGATACCTCTTTGTGGTTGGATTTGCATGTGTCTCAGAATCCCTTGATATTGAGCTTTCTGGCATGTCCATTTTTTCTTCAAACTGTGAGTACAGCTTACCTCTTCAAATTGTTTTCTTGAAGTATGTGTGACATTTAGAAATATTTTGGCCATTACCTCCCTCAAGACATTTTGAGGGCAGGTTTCAGTTACAGCCCTCCAGTACTGGTGCATATGAAGTGACCCTTAGCACAGGTTTCAAAGCTGCTCTTGCAGGTAACGGCCAGAGGACGGCAGCATTTCTGTTTTCCCAATCTGGTAACTAGGGAAACAGATCTTCCTGGCAGTGGTGTTCCTCCGTTATATAATAGAGTGCAATGTGCCCAGATAAACCCCCAAAATCCAATGTCTCCTCACTTATGTTTGTTTTCTAAATTGAATTTATATTTTTTTATTGGAGTCATATTCCTTTGTGTACATGGACCACTTCTTCTTTGTGCATTCCTCTGTAGATGGATATTTTCATAGCTTCCATGTGTTGGCTATGGTAAATATTGCTGGAGTGCAGGATTGCCAGCCTGTGTCTTTTTTTTTTTTCGGTACGTGAGCCTCTCACTGCCGTGGCCCCTCCCATTGCAGAGCACAGGCTCCGGATGCACAGGCCCAGCAGCCATAGGTCACGGGACCAGCCGCTCCACGTCATGTGAGATCTTCCCGGACTGGGGCATGAACCCCTGTCCCCTGCATTGGCAGGCGGACTCTCAACCACTGCACCACCAGTGAAGCCCAGCCTGTGTCTTTCTGATTCTCATCCCCTCAGAAATAGGCCCAGCAGTGGGTATGCTTGATTGAATGGTAGCTCAGTATTTATCTTTTCAAGGCACCTCCTTTGTGTTTTCATTACTGGCTCTTACCATGTCCCACGTTGAACCAAGAGTATGCATTTCTCCAAAACCCCTGAAGCATTTATTGTTTGCAGAAGTTTTGCTGATGGCTATTCTGACTGGTGTGAGCTGTTAGGTTTTTGTAATTTGGATTTGCATGGCTTTAATTATTCCTAATGTTCAGCATTTTTCCATGCCTTTGAAAATTTCTGGTAAAGAAAAACAGAAAAAATGGAGAGTACAATTAACCTCTTGCAATTGTCTTCTTGACAGGGTGCCCTCTTTTGATTTTTTGGGTCAATTTTCGAACCCCGGATTGTTTTTGAGGGCAGGTGTCATTTACAGGCCTGCAATGAGTGTGAATATTTAGTGACCATCAGCACTGGGTTTAAAGCTGCTGTTGTGGGAAACGGCCACAAGGCGGCAGCATTTCTCCATTCCCAAATCTGGTTACTAGGGCAGCAGAGCCTCTCTGGAAGTCGTGTTCCTAGGTTGTAAGTTAGAATGGAATGTGCCAGCAGAAACGCCCATAAGTCTATGTCTCATTAATTCTTGGTTTTCAAAATTTATTTAATCAGGGTAATGATTAGATATTCTTTGTCCAGGTGTACACAATCTGGTTGATTTCTACAATATATACGTCTATTCATGTTCAGATCCTCTTCCCATGTAAAACATTACAGAGTGTTCTGTAGATCTCCCTTGCTATATGGTCAGGCTTTTTGATATGTGTTTATAATATGTATTTCTATACGTATGGTAACACTAATCTTAATGTACCATTTCGCCCACCTATCCTTTTAGATAAGCATACTTGTAAGTCTGTGAGTGTCTTTCTCTGTGGAAATATGTTCATTTGTGTTAGTTATTAGTTAACGCCTATAAGTGATATCATAGGATATAGGTCTTTTGTCTTCTGACTTACCTCATGGTCTGTGATTATCTCCAAGCTCATCTATGGTGCCTCAAATAGCAGTGTTTCATTGTTTTCCATGGCTACTATTCTGTTGTCTACATAGACCACTTCTTTATCCATTCATCTGTTGGTGCTCATTTTGGTTGCTTCACTATCTTGGCTATTGTGGATAAGGCTGCAGTGCAGCTTTTGCAGCCTGGGTCTTCTCATTTCAGGTCTCAGGTGAGAGGTCCAGTGGTGTGGCTGCTGGATTGAATGGTACCCCAATTTGTATTTTAATTGCACCTCCCTTCTGTTCTCATTATTGGCTATTACCACTTTACCTCTCACCAGCAGAAAGAGGGTACACAGTTCTCTAAAACCCCTTCAATATTTATTGTTTGTAGACTTTGTGCTGATGGCCAGTCGACTGGTGTGAGTTGAAATCTTTTTGTAGATTAGATTTGCATGAGTCTAATCATTACTGAGGTTGAGATTTTATCCATTTTCCTATTTTTTTTAAAAGAGAGTGAGTCAAACTTACTTCTTCATATGATTTTCTTGAAAAATCTGCCAGTTTTGAATATTTTTGACCATTCCTTACCTCCGCACACTTGTTTAGGGCAGGTGTCCTTTACAGCCCTGAGTCCTTGAGAATGCAAAGCGACCCTTAGCTGTGGGTTTAAAGCTGCTCCTGTGGGAAACGGCCACAAGGCGGCAGCATTTCTACATTTCCAACTGTGGGTTTTGGGCAACAGAGCTTTCCTGGAAATCGTGTTAGTAAGCTGCAAATTAGATTGGAATGTGCCAGCTCAAACCCCCAAGAGCTTATATCTCTTAAATTATTGTTTGTATTTTAAATTTAATTTTTACTAATTATCAGAGCAAAGTTGATACAAATGTAGATTCTCCTAGGTGTACAGTTTCTGGTTCATCCTATCAATGTATCTGTCTATTCCTCTTGGGATCCTTTCCCCTGTATGTTATTATAGAGTGTTGAGTAGACCTCTCTTCGTATTCCATAGGTATTTTGAGATTATATATTTCATATGTATTAGTACATGTCTGTTAACCCCCATATCCTAATTCATACATTCCTTACACCTTTTCATTTGGTTAAACATAATTTGGATTTCTGAATCTATGCATGTCCTTCTCTTGGAAATTATTTCATGGGTATCAATTTGTAGGTAACACCTATAAGTCATGTCATAGGATGTCTGTCTTTCGGTTTCTTTCTTACTTCAAGTTGGGTGATTATCTCTAGACACTTCTCAGGTGGTGCCAACGGCACTGTTCCATGCTTTTACATGGCTCATATTGCATTGCATACATGGAGGAATTCTTGGTGCATTTTTCTATTGATAGGCATTTTGGATTCTTCCACGTTTTGGCTATGGTACATGTTGCTGCAGTGCAGGAATGCCAGCCTGCGTCTTTTTGATTCTGGTCTACTCAGGTGATAGGCCCATGAGTGGGCCTACCAGATCACATGGTAGCTCCATTTTTACCCTTAAACGCACCTCCATTCTGTTCTCACTACTGGCTCTTACCAGGTTACATCCAACCAGCAGCTAAAGGGTACACAGTTCTCTAAAACCCCTCCAGCATTTATTCTTTGTAGACATTTTTTGCTGATGATCCTTCTGAGGGCTGAGAGGTGAAAGTTTTTGTACACTGGATTTGCATGGCTTTATTAATTCCTGATGTTCAGCCTTTTTCCATTCCCGTTTTCTTAACAAAGAAGGAAAGAAAAGAAGAAACAGAAAACAAATGTGCGTACAATATGCCTCTGGCAACTGTCGTTTTGAAATGTGGACGTCTTTTGAAAGTTTAGATTGATATGCGACCCCAGGATTTGTTTTCAGGGCAGGTGTCCTTTACAGGCCTGCAATTATTTTGAATATCAACTGACCATTAGCGCTGGGATTAAAGCTGCTGTTGTGTGAAACGGCCACAAGGTGGCAGCAGTTCTCCTTTACCATATCTCGTTACTAGGTCAACAGAGCCTCAAAGGAAGTCGTGTTCTAGGGTGTAATTTAGAATGGAATGTGCCAGGAAAAAGCCCTTTAAGTTTGTCTCACTACTTCTTGTTTGTTTTTTTAACTTAATTTTTATTTTTTATCACAGCAAGTTTGATTACAATGTTTGCCTTGTTGTAGGTTTGCAAGATGTGGTTCTTTCACACATATACATATGTCTATTCTTCCTGGGATCCATTTCCCATGTACGTTAGGAAAGAATGTTGAGTAGTCTTCTCTTGGTATTCCATAGGTCTTGGATGATTATATATTTCACCTCTGTTTGTATATGTCTGTTAACCCCAATATCCTAATGTATCCAATCCTCACACCTTTCCTTTGGTGAACCATAAGTTTGTTTAATGAATCTGTGATTGCCCTTCTCTGTGGAAATAATTTCACTGGTATCAATTTTTAGGTAACACCTAAAAGTGATATCGTACGCTATGTGTCTTTCTCGTTCTGACTTACTACAAGTCGTGTGATTATTTCTAGACTCATCTATGGTGTTGCAAATGGCATTGTGTCCTTTTTTCCCTTGGCTGATATTCTGTCTGTACATGTACCAGTTCTTCTTTGTCCACTCATCTGTTGATGGAGTTTTTGGTTGCTTCCAAGTCTTGGCTATTTTAATACTGCGGCAATGCACATTTGCCTGCCTGTGTCTTTCCAATTCTGTCTTCTTAGGTTATAGGCCCAGGAGTGGGCCTCCTGGATCGTATGGTAGAAAAATGTTTACCTTGTAAAGGAACCTCCATTCTGTTCTCATTAGTGGCTCTTACCAGTTTACGCCCCCCTTAATGTTGAGGGTATGCACTTCTCCACAACCTCTTCTGCATTTATTGTGTGTAGTTTTTTGCTGATGTTTATTCTGACTAGTGTGCGCTGATACCTCTTTGTGGTTGGATTTGCATGTGTCTCAGAATCCCTTGATATTGAGCTTTCTGGCATGTCCATTTTTTCTTCAAACTGTGAGTACAGCTTACCTCTTCAAATTGTTTTCTTGAAGTATGTGTGACATTTAGAAATATTTTGGCCATTACCTCCCTCAAGACATTTTGAGGGCAGGTTTCAGTTACAGCCCTCCAGTACTGGTGCATATGAAGTGACCCTTAGCACAGGTTTCAAAGCTGCTCTTGCAGGTAACGGCCAGAGGACGGCAGCATTTCTGTTTTCCCAATCTGGTAACTAGGGAAACAGATCTTCCTGGCAGTGGTGTTCCTCCGTTATATAATAGAGTGCAATGTGCCCAGATAAACCCCCAAAATCCAATGTCTCCTCACTTATGTTTGTTTTCTAAATTGAATTTATATTTTTTTATTGGAGTCATATTCCTTTGTGTACATGGACCACTTCTTCTTTGTGCATTCCTCTGTAGATGGATATTTTCATAGCTTCCATGTGTTGGCTATGGTAAATATTGCTGGAGTGCAGGATTGCCAGCCTGTGTCTTTTTTTTTTTTCGGTACGTGAGCCTCTCACTGCCGTGGCCCCTCCCATTGCAGAGCACAGGCTCCGGATGCACAGGCCCAGCAGCCATAGGTCACGGGACCAGCCGCTCCACGTCATGTGAGATCTTCCCGGACTGGGGCATGAACCCCTGTCCCCTGCATTGGCAGGCGGACTCTCAACCACTGCACCACCAGTGAAGCCCAGCCTGTGTCTTTCTGATTCTCATCCCCTCAGAAATAGGCCCAGCAGTGGGTATGCTTGATTGAATGGTAGCTCAGTATTTATCTTTTCAAGGCACCTCCTTTGTGTTTTCATTACTGGCTCTTACCATGTCCCACGTTGAACCAAGAGTATGCATTTCTCCAAAACCCCTGAAGCATTTATTGTTTGCAGAAGTTTTGCTGATGGCTATTCTGACTGGTGTGAGCTGTTAGGTTTTTGTAATTTGGATTTGCATGGCTTTAATTATTCCTAATGTTCAGCATTTTTCCATGCCTTTGAAAATTTCTGGTAAAGAAAAACAGAAAAAATGGAGAGTACAATTAACCTCTTGCAATTGTCTTCTTGACAGGGTGCCCTCTTTTGATTTTTTGGGTCAATTTTCGAACCCCGGATTGTTTTTGAGGGCAGGTGTCATTTACAGGCCTGCAATGAGTGTGAATATTTAGTGACCATCAGCACTGGGTTTAAAGCTGCTGTTGTGGGAAACGGCCACAAGGCGGCAGCATTTCTCCATTCCCAAATCTGGTTACTAGGGCAGCAGAGCCTCTCTGGAAGTCGTGTTCCTAGGTTGTAAGTTAGAATGGAATGTGCCAGCAGAAACGCCCATAAGTTTATGTCTCATTAATTCTTGGTTTTCAAAATTTATTTAATCAGGGTAATGATTAGATATTCTTTGTCCAGGTGTACACAATCTGGTTGATTTCTACAATATATACGTCTATTCATGTTCAGATCCTCTTCCCATGTAAAACATTACAGAGTGTTCTGTAGATCTCCCTTGCTATATGGTCAGGCTTTTTGATATGTGTTTATAATATGTATTTCTATACGTATGGTAACACTAATCTTAATGTACCATTTCGCCCACCTATCCTTTTAGATAAGCATACTTGTAAGTCTGTGAGTGTCTTTCTCTGTGGAAATATGTTCATTTGTGTTAGTTATTAGTTAACGCCTATAAGTGATATCATAGGATATAGGTCTTTTGCCTTCTGACTTACCTCATGGTCTGTGATTATCTCCAAGCTCATCTATGGTGCCTCAAATAGCAGTGTTTCATTGTTTTCCATGGCTACTATTCTGTTGTCTACATAGACCACTTCTTTATCCATTCATCTGTTGGTGCTCATTTTGGTTGCTTCACTATCTTGGCTATTGTGGATAAGGCTGCAGTGCAGCTTTTGCAGCCTGGGTCTTCTCATTTCAGGTCTCAGGTGAGAGGTCCAGTGGTGTGACTGCTGGATTGAATGGTACCCCAATTTGTATTTTAATTGCACCTCCCTTCTGTTCTCATTATTGGCTATTACCACTTTACCTCTCACCAGCAGAAAGAGGGTACACAGTTCTCTAAAACCCCTTCAATATTTATTGTTTGTAGACTTTGTGCTGATGGCCAGTCGACTGGTGTGAGTTGAAATCTTTTTGTAGATTAGATTTGCATGAGTCTAATCATTACTGAGGTTGAGCTTTTATCCATTTTCCTATTTTTTTTAAAAGAGAGTGAGTCAAACTTACTTCTTCATATGATTTTCTTGAAAAATCTGCCAGTTTTGAATATTTTTGACCATTCCTTACCTCCGCACACTTGTTTAGGGCAGGTGTCCTTTACAGCCCTGAGTCCTTGAGAATGCAAAGCGACCCTTAGCTGTGGGTTTAAAGCTGCTCCTGTGGGAAACGGCCACAAGGCGGCAGCATTTCTACATTTCCAACTGTGGGTTTTGGGCAACAGAGCTTTCCTGGAAATCGTGTTAGTAAGCTGCAAATTAGAGTGGAATGTGCCAGCTCAAACCCCCAAGAGCTTATATCTCTTAAATTATTGTTTGTATTTTAAATTTAATTTTTACTAATTATCAGAGCAAATTTGATACAAATGTAGATTCTCCTAGGTGTACAGTTTCTGGTTCATCCTATCAATGTATCTGTCTATTCCTCTTGGGATCCTTTCCCCTGTATGTTATTATAGAGTGTTGAGTAGACCTCTCTTCGTATTCCATAGGTATTTTGAGATTATATATTTCATATGTATTAGTACATGTCTGTTAACCCCCATATCCTAATTCATACATTCCTTACACCTTTTCATTTGGTTAAACATAATTTGGATTTCTGAATCTATGCATGTCCTTCTCTTGGAAATTATTTCATGGGTATCAATTTGTAGGTAACACCTATAAGTCATGTCATAGGATGTCTGTCTTTCGGTTTCTTTCTTACTTCAAGTTGGGTGATTATCTCTAGACACTTCTCAGGTGGTGCCAACGGCACTGTTCCATGCTTTTACATGGCTCATATTGCATTGCATACATGGAGGAATTCTTGGTGCATTTTTCTATTGATAGGCATTTTGGATTCTTCCACGTTTTGGCTATGGTACATGTTGCTGCAGTGCAGGAATGCCAGCCTGCGTCTTTTTGATTCTGGTCTACTCAGGTGATAGGCCCATGAGTGGGCCTACCAGATCACATGGTAGCTCCATTTTTACCCTTAAACGCACCTCCATTCTGTTCTCACTACTGGCTCTTACCAGGTTACATCCAACCAGCAGCTAAAGGGTACACAGTTCTCTAAAACCCCTCCAGCATTTATTCTTTGTAGACATTTTTTGCTGATGATCCTTCTGAGGGCTGAGAGGTGAAAGTTTTTGTACACTGGATTTGCATGGCTTTATTAATTCCTGATGTTCAGCCTTTTTCCATTCCCGTTTTCTTAACAAAGAAGGAAAGAAAAGAAGAAACAGAAAACAAATGTGCGTACAATATGCCTCTGGCAACTGTCGTTTTGAAATGTGGACGTCTTTTGAAAGTTTAGATTGATATGCGACCCCAGGATTTGTTTTCAGGGCAGGTGTCCTTTACAGGCCTGCAATTATTTTGAATATGAACTGACCATGAGCGCTGGGATTAAAGCTGCTGTTGTGTGAAACGGCCACAAGGTGGCAGCAGTTCTCCTTTACCATATCTCGTTACTAGGTCAACAGAGCCTCAAAGGAAGTCGTGTTCTAGGGTGTAATTTAGAATGGAATGTGCCAGGAAAAAGCCCTTTAAGTTTGTCTCACTACTTCTTGTTTGTTTTTTTAACTTAATTTTTATTTTTTATCACAGCAAGTTTGATTACAATGTTTGCCTTGTTGTAGGTTTGCAAGATGTGGTTCTTTCACACATATACATATGTCTATTCTTCCTGGGATCCATTTCCCATGTACGTTAGGAAAGAATGTTGAGTAGTCTTCTCTTGGTATTCCATAGGTCTTGGATGATTATATATTTCACCTCTGTTTGTATATGTCTGTTAACCCCAATATCCTAATGTATCCAATCCTCACACCTTTCCTTTGGTGAACCATAAGTTTGTTTAATGAATCTGTGATTGCCCTTCTCTGTGGAAATAATTTCACTGGTATCAATTTTTAGGTAACACCTAAAAGTGATATCGTACGCTATGTGTCTTTCTCGTTCTGACTTACTACAAGTCGTGTGATTATTTCTAGACTCATCTATGGTGTTGCAAATGGCATTGTGTCCTTTTTTCCCTTGGCTGATATTCTGTCTGTACATGTACCAGTTCTTCTTTGTCCACTCATCTGTTGATGGAGTTTTTGGTTGCTTCCAAGTCTTGGCTATTTTAATACTGCGGCAATGCACATTTGCCTGCCTGTGTCTTTCCAATTCTGTCTTCTTAGGTTATAGGCCCAGGAGTGGGCCTCCTGGATCGTATGGTAGAAAAATGTTTACCTTGTAAAGGAACCTCCATTCTGTTCTCATTAGTGGCTCTTACCAGTTTACGCCCCCCTTAATGTTGAGGGTATGCACTTCTCCACAACCTCTTCTGCATTTATTGTGTGTAGTTTTTTGCTGATGTTTATTCTGACTAGTGTGCGCTGATACCTCTTTGTGGTTGGATTTGCATGTGTCTCAGAATCCCTTGATATTGAGCTTTCTGGCATGTCCATTTTTTCTTCAAACTGTGAGTACAGCTTACCTCTTCAAATTGTTTTCTTGAAGTATGTGTGACATTTAGAAATATTTTGGCCATTACCTCCCTCAAGACATTTTGAGGGCAGGTTTCAGTTACAGCCCTCCAGTACTGGTGCATATGAAGTGACCCTTAGCACAGGTTTCAAAGCTGCTCTTGCAGGTAACGGCCAGAGGACGGCAGCATTTCTGTTTTCCCAATCTGGTAACTAGGGAAACAGATCTTCCTGGCAGTGGTGTTCCTCCGTTATATAATAGAGTGCAATGTGCCCAGATAAACCCCCAAAATCCAATGTCTCCTCACTTATGTTTGTTTTCTAAATTGAATTTATATTTTTTTATTGGAGTCATATTCCTTTGTGTACATGGACCACTTCTTCTTTGTGCATTCCTCTGTAGATGGATATTTTCATAGCTTCCATGTGTTGGCTATGGTAAATATTGCTGGAGTGCAGGATTGCCAGCCTGTGTCTTTTTTTTTTTTCGGTACGTGAGCCTCTCACTGCCGTGGCCCCTCCCATTGCAGAGCACAGGCTCCGGATGCACAGGCCCAGCAGCCATAGGTCACGGGACCAGCCGCTCCACGTCATGTGAGATCTTCCCGGACTGGGGCATGAACCCCTGTCCCCTGCATTGGCAGGCGGACTCTCAACCACTGCACCACCAGTGAAGCCCAGCCTGTGTCTTTCTGATTCTCATCCCCTCAGAAATAGGCCCAGCAGTGGGTATGCTTGATTGAATGGTAGCTCAGTATTTATCTTTTCAAGGCACCTCCTTTGTGTTTTCATTACTGGCTCTTACCATGTCCCACGTTGAACCAAGAGTATGCATTTCTCCAAAACCCCTGAAGCATTTATTGTTTGCAGAAGTTTTGCTGATGGCTATTCTGACTGGTGTGAGCTGTTAGGTTTTTGTAATTTGGATTTGCATGGCTTTAATTATTCCTAATGTTCAGCATTTTTCCATGCCTTTGAAAATTTCTGGTAAAGAAAAACAGAAAAAATGGAGAGTACAATTAACCTCTTGCAATTGTCTTCTTGACAGGGTGCCCTCTTTTGATTTTTTGGGTCAATTTTCGAACCCCGGATTGTTTTTGAGGGCAGGTGTCATTTACAGGCCTGCAATGAGTGTGAATATTTAGTGACCATCAGCACTGGGTTTAAAGCTGCTGTTGTGGGAAACGGCCACAAGGCGGCAGCATTTCTCCATTCCCAAATCTGGTTACTAGGGCAGCAGAGCCTCTCTGGAAGTCGTGTTCCTAGGTTGTAAGTTAGAATGGAATGTGCCAGCAGAAACGCCCATAAGTCTATGTCTCATTAATTCTTGGTTTTCAAAATTTATTTAATCAGGGTAATGATTAGATATTCTTTGTCCAGGTGTACACAATCTGGTTGATTTCTACAATATATACGTCTATTCATGTTCAGATCCTCTTCCCATGTAAAACATTACAGAGTGTTCTGTAGATCTCCCTTGCTATATGGTCAGGCTTTTTGATATGTGTTTATAATATGTATTTCTATACGTATGGTAACACTAATCTTAATGTACCATTTCGCCCACCTATCCTTTTAGATAAGCATACTTGTAAGTCTGTGAGTGTCTTTCTCTGTGGAAATATGTTCATTTGTGTTAGTTATTAGTTAACGCCTATAAGTGATATCATAGGATATAGGTCTTTTGTCTTCTGACTTACCTCATGGTCTGTGATTATCTCCAAGCTCATCTATGGTGCCTCAAATAGCAGTGTTTCATTGTTTTCCATGGCTACTATTCTGTTGTCTACATAGACCACTTCTTTATCCATTCATCTGTTGGTGCTCATTTTGGTTGCTTCACTATCTTGGCTATTGTGGATAAGGCTGCAGTGCAGCTTTTGCAGCCTGGGTCTTCTCATTTCAGGTCTCAGGTGAGAGGTCCAGTGGTGTGGCTGCTGGATTGAATGGTACCCCAATTTGTATTTTAATTGCACCTCCCTTCTGTTCTCATTATTGGCTATTACCACTTTACCTCTCACCAGCAGAAAGAGGGTACACAGTTCTCTAAAACCCCTTCAATATTTATTGTTTGTAGACTTTGTGCTGATGGCCAGTCGACTGGTGTGAGTTGAAATCTTTTTGTAGATTAGATTTGCATGAGTCTAATCATTACTGAGGTTGAGATTTTATCCATTTTCCTATTTTTTTTAAAAGAGAGTGAGTCAAACTTACTTCTTCATATGATTTTCTTGAAAAATCTGCCAGTTTTGAATATTTTTGACCATTCCTTACCTCCGCACACTTGTTTAGGGCAGGTGTCCTTTACAGCCCTGAGTCCTTGAGAATGCAAAGCGACCATTAGCTGTGGGTTTAAAGCTGCTCCTGTGGGAAACGGCCACAAGGCGGCAGCATTTCTACATTTCCAACTGTGGGTTTTGGGCAACAGAGCTTTCCTGGAAATCGTGTTAGTAAGCTGCAAATTAGATTGGAATGTGCCAGCTCAAACCCCCAAGAGCTTATATCTCTTAAATTATTGTTTGTATTTTAAATTTAATTTTTACTAATTATCAGAGCAAAGTTGATACAAATGTAGATTCTCCTAGGTGTACAGTTTCTGGTTCATCCTATCAATGTATCTGTCTATTCCTCTTGGGATCCTTTCCCCTGTATGTTATTATAGAGTGTTGAGTAGACCTCTCTTCGTATTCCATAGGTATTTTGAGATTATATATTTCATATGTATTAGTACATGTCTGTTAACCCCCATATCCTAATTCATACATTCCTTACACCTTTTCATTTGGTTAAACATAATTTGGATTTCTGAATCTATGCATGTCCTTCTCTTGGAAATTATTTCATGGGTATCAATTTGTAGGTAACACCTATAAGTCATGTCATAGGATGTCTGTCTTTCGGTTTCTTTCTTACTTCAAGTTGGGTGATTATCTCTAGACACTTCTCAGGTGGTGCCAACGGCACTGTTCCATGCTTTTACATGGCTCATATTGCATTGCATACATGGAGGAATTCTTGGTGCATTTTTCTATTGATAGGCATTTTGGATTCTTCCACGTTTTGGCTATGGTACATGTTGCTGCAGTGCAGGAATGCCAGCCTGCGTCTTTTTGATTCTGGTCTACTCAGGTGATAGGCCCATGAGTGGGCCTACCAGATCACATGGTAGCTCCATTTTTACCCTTAAACGCACCTCCATTCTGTTCTCACTACTGGCTCTTACCAGGTTACATCCAACCAGCAGCTAAAGGGTACACAGTTCTCTAAAACCCCTCCAGCATTTATTCTTTGTAGACATTTTTTGCTGATGATCCTTCTGAGGGCTGAGAGGTGAAAGTTTTTGTACACTGGATTTGCATGGCTTTATTAATTCCTGATGTTCAGCCTTTTTCCATTCCCGTTTTCTTAACAAAGAAGGAAAGAAAAGAAGAAACAGAAAACAAATGTGCGTACAATATGCCTCTGGCAACTGTCGTTTTGAAATGTGGACGTCTTTTGAAAGTTTAGATTGATATGCGACCCCAGGATTTGTTTTCAGGGCAGGTGTCCTTTACAGGCCTGCAATTATTTTGAATATCAACTGACCATTAGCGCTGGGATTAAAGCTGCTGTTGTGTGAAACGGCCACAAGGTGGCAGCAGTTCTCCTTTACCATATCTCGTTACTAGGTCAACAGAGCCTCAAAGGAAGTCGTGTTCTAGGGTGTAATTTAGAATGGAATGTGCCAGGAAAAAGCCCTTTAAGTTTGTCTCACTACTTCTTGTTTGTTTTTTTAACTTAATTTTTATTTTTTATCACAGCAAGTTTGATTACAATGTTTGCCTTGTTGTAGGTTTGCAAGATGTGGTTCTTTCACACATATACATATGTCTATTCTTCCTGGGATCCATTTCCCATGTACGTTAGGAAAGAATGTTGAGTAGTCTTCTCTTGGTATTCCATAGGTCTTGGATGATTATATATTTCACCTCTGTTTGTATATGTCTGTTAACCCCAATATCCTAATGTATCCAATCCTCACACCTTTCCTTTGGTGAACCATAAGTTTGTTTAATGAATCTGTGATTGCCCTTCTCTGTGGAAATAATTTCACTGGTATCAATTTTTAGGTAACACCTAAAAGTGATATCGTACGCTATGTGTCTTTCTCGTTCTGACTTACTACAAGTCGTGTGATTATTTCTAGACTCATCTATGGTGTTGCAAATGGCATTGTGTCCTTTTTTCCCTTGGCTGATATTCTGTCTGTACATGTACCAGTTCTTCTTTGTCCACTCATCTGTTGATGGAGTTTTTGGTTGCTTCCAAGTCTTGGCTATTTTAATACTGCGGCAATGCACATTTGCCTGCCTGTGTCTTTCCAATTCTGTCTTCTTAGGTTATAGGCCCAGGAGTGGGCCTCCTGGATCGTATGGTAGAAAAATGTTTACCTTGTAAAGGAACCTCCATTCTGTTCTCATTAGTGGCTCTTACCAGTTTACGCCCCCCTTAATGTTGAGGGTATGCACTTCTCCACAACCTCTTCTGCATTTATTGTGTGTAGTTTTTTGCTGATGTTTATTCTGACTAGTGTGCGCTGATACCTCTTTGTGGTTGGATTTGCATGTGTCTCAGAATCCCTTGATATTGAGCTTTCTGGCATGTCCATTTTTTCTTCAAACTGTGAGTACAGCTTACCTCTTCAAATTGTTTTCTTGAAGTATGTGTGACATTTAGAAATATTTTGGCCATTACCTCCCTCAAGACATTTTGAGGGCAGGTTTCAGTTACAGCCCTCCAGTACTGGTGCATATGAAGTGACCCTTAGCACAGGTTTCAAAGCTGCTCTTGCAGGTAACGGCCAGAGGACGGCAGCATTTCTGTTTTCCCAATCTGGTAACTAGGGAAACAGATCTTCCTGGCAGTGGTGTTCCTCCGTTATATAATAGAGTGCAATGTGCCCAGATAAACCCCCAAAATCCAATGTCTCCTCACTTATGTTTGTTTTCTAAATTGAATTTATATTTTTTTATTGGAGTCATATTCCTTTGTGTACATGGACCACTTCTTCTTTGTGCATTCCTCTGTAGATGGATATTTTCATAGCTTCCATGTGTTGGCTATGGTAAATATTGCTGGAGTGCAGGATTGCCAGCCTGTGTCTTTTTTTTTTTCGGTACGTGAGCCTCTCACTGCCGTGGCCCCTCCCATTGCAGAGCACAGGCTCCGGATGCACAGGCCCAGCAGCCATAGGTCACGGGACCAGCCGCTCCACGTCATGTGAGATCTTCCCGGACTGGGGCATGAACCCCTGTCCCCTGCATTGGCAGGCGGACTCTCAACCACTGCACCACCAGTGAAGCCCAGCCTGTGTCTTTCTGATTCTCATCCCCTCAGAAATAGGCCCAGCAGTGGGTATGCTTGATTGAATGGTAGCTCAGTATTTATCTTTTCAAGGCACCTCCTTTGTGTTTTCATTACTGGCTCTTACCATGTCCCACGTTGAACCAAGAGTATGCATTTCTCCAAAACCCCTGAAGCATTTATTGTTTGCAGAAGTTTTGCTGATGGCTATTCTGACTGGTGTGAGCTGTTAGGTTTTTGTAATTTGGATTTGCATGGCTTTAATTATTCCTAATGTTCAGCATTTTTCCATGCCTTTGAAAATTTCTGGTAAAGAAAAACAGAAAAAATGGAGAGTACAATTAACCTCTTGCAATTGTCTTCTTGACAGGGTGCCCTCTTTTGATTTTTTGGGTCAATTTTCGAACCCCGGATTGTTTTTGAGGGCAGGTGTCATTTACAGGCCTGCAATGAGTGTGAATATTTAGTGACCATCAGCACTGGGTTTAAAGCTGCTGTTGTGGGAAACGGCCACAAGGCGGCAGCATTTCTCCATTCCCAAATCTGGTTACTAGGGCAGCAGAGCCTCTCTGGAAGTCGTGTTCCTAGGTTGTAAGTTAGAATGGAATGTGCCAGCAGAAACGCCCATAAGTCTATGTCTCATTAATTCTTGGTTTTCAAAATTTATTTAATCAGGGTAATGATTAGATATTCTTTGTCCAGGTGTACACAATCTGGTTGATTTCTACAATATATACGTCTATTCATGTTCAGATCCTCTTCCCATGTAAAACATTACAGAGTGTTCTGTAGATCTCCCTTGCTATATGGTCAGGCTTTTTGATATGTGTTTATAATATGTATTTCTATACGTATGGTAACACTAATCTTAATGTACCATTTCGCCCACCTATCCTTTTAGATAAGCATACTTGTAAGTCTGTGAGTGTCTTTCTCTGTGGAAATATGTTCATTTGTGTTAGTTATTAGTTAACGCCTATAAGTGATATCATAGGATATAGGTCTTTTGTCTTCTGACTTACCTCATGGTCTGTGATTATCTCCAAGCTCATCTATGGTGCCTCAAATAGCAGTGTTTCATTGTTTTCCATGGCTACTATTCTGTTGTCTACATAGACCACTTCTTTATCCATTCATCTGTTGGTGCTCATTTTGGTTGCTTCACTATCTTGGCTATTGTGGATAAGGCTGCAGTGCAGCTTTTGCAGCCTGGGTCTTCTCATTTCAGGTCTCAGGTGAGAGGTCCAGTGGTGTGGCTGCTGGATTGAATGGTACCCCAATTTGTATTTTAATTGCACCTCCCTTCTGTTCTCATTATTGGCTATTACCACTTTACCTCTCACCAGCAGAAAGAGGGTACACAGTTCTCTAAAACCCCTTCAATATTTATTGTTTGTAGACTTTGTGCTGATGGCCAGTCGACTGGTGTGAGTTGAAATCTTTTTGTAGATTAGATTTGCATGAGTCTAATCATTACTGAGGTTGAGATTTTATCCATTTTCCTATTTTTTTTAAAAGAGAGTGAGTCAAACTTACTTCTTCATATGATTTTCTTGAAAAATCTGCCAGTTTTGAATATTTTTGACCATTCCTTACCTCCGCACACTTGTTTAGGGCAGGTGTCCTTTACAGCCCTGAGTCCTTGAGAATGCAAAGCGACCCTTAGCTGTGGGTTTAAAGCTGCTCCTGTGGGAAACGGCCACAAGGCGGCAGCATTTCTACATTTCCAACTGTGGGTTTTGGGCAACAGAGCTTTCCTGGAAATCGTGTTAGTAAGCTGCAAATTAGATTGGAATGTGCCAGCTCAAACCCCCAAGAGCTTATATCTCTTAAATTATTGTTTGTATTTTAAATTTAATTTTTACTAATTATCAGAGCAAATTTGATACAAATGTAGATTCTCCTAGGTGTACAGTTTCTGGTTCATCCTATCAATGTATCTGTCTATTCCTCTTGGGATCCTTTCCCCTGTATGTTATTATAGAGTGTTGAGTAGACCTCTCTTCGTATTCCATAGGTATTTTGAGATTATATATTTCATATGTATTAGTACATGTCTGTTAACCCCCATATCCTAATTCATACATTCCTTACACCTTTTCATTTGGTTAAACATAATTTGGATTTCTGAATCTATGCATGTCCTTCTCTTGGAAATTATTTCATGGGTATCAATTTGTAGGTAACACCTATAAGTCATGTCATAGGATGTCTGTCTTTCGGTTTCTTTCTTACTTCAAGTTGGGTGATTATCTCTAGACACTTCTCAGGTGGTGCCAACGGCACTGTTCCATGCTTTTACATGGCTCATATTGCATTGCATACATGGAGGAATTCTTGGTGCATTTTTCTATTGATAGGCATTTTGGATTCTTCCACGTTTTGGCTATGGTACATGTTGCTGCAGTGCAGGAATGCCAGCCTGCGTCTTTTTGATTCTGGTCTACTCAGGTGATAGGCCCATGAGTGGGCCTACCAGATCACATGGTAGCTCCATTTTTACCCTTAAACGCACCTCCATTCTGTTCTCACTACTGGCTCTTACCAGGTTACATCCAACCAGCAGCTAAAGGGTACACAGTTCTCTAAAACCCCTCCAGCATTTATTCTTTGTAGACATTTTTTGCTGATGATCCTTCTGAGGGCTGAGAGGTGAAAGTTTTTGTACACTGGATTTGCATGGCTTTATTAATTCCTGATGTTCAGCCTTTTTCCATTCCCGTTTTCTTAACAAAGAAGGAAAGAAAAGAAGAAACAGAAAACAAATGTGCGTACAATATGCCTCTGGCAACTGTCGTTTTGAAATGTGGACGTCTTTTGAAAGTTTAGATTGATATGCGACCCCAGGATTTGTTTTCAGGGCAGGTGTCCTTTACAGGCCTGCAATTATTTTGAATATCAACTGACCATTAGCGCTGGGATTAAAGCTGCTGTTGTGTGAAACGGCCACAAGGTGGCAGCAGTTCTCCTTTACCATATCTCGTTACTAGGTCAACAGAGCCTCAAAGGAAGTCGTGTTCTAGGGTGTAATTTAGAATGGAATGTGCCAGGAAAAAGCCCTTTAAGTTTGTCTCACTACTTCTTGTTTGTTTTTTTAACTTAATTTTTATTTTTTATCACAGCAAGTTTGATTACAATGTTTGCCTTGTTGTAGGTTTGCAAGATGTGGTTCTTTCACACATATACATATGTCTATTCTTCCTGGGATCCATTTCCCATGTACGTTAGGAAAGAATGTTGAGTAGTCTTCTCTTGGTATTCCATAGGTCTTGGATGATTATATATTTCACCTCTGTTTGTATATGTCTGTTAACCCCAATATCCTAATGTATCCAATCCTCACACCTTTCCTTTGGTGAACCATAAGTTTGTTTAATGAATCTGTGATTGCCCTTCTCTGTGGAAATAATTTCACTGGTATCAATTTTTAGGTAACACCTAAAAGTGATATCGTACGCTATGTGTCTTTCTCGTTCTGACTTACTACAAGTCGTGTGATTATTTCTAGACTCATCTATGGTGTTGCAAATGGCATTGTGTCCTTTTTTCCCTTGGCTGATATTCTGTCTGTACATGTACCAGTTCTTCTTTGTCCACTCATCTGTTGATGGAGTTTTTGGTTGCTTCCAAGTCTTGGCTATTTTAATACTGCGGCAATGCACATTTGCCTGCCTGTGTCTTTCCAATTCTGTCTTCTTAGGTTATAGGCCCAGGAGTGGGCCTCCTGGATCGTATGGTAGAAAAATGTTTACCTTGTAAAGGAACCTCCATTCTGTTCTCATTAGTGGCTCTTACCAGTTTACGCCCCCCTTAATGTTGAGGGTATGCACTTCTCCACAACCTCTTCTGCATTTATTGTGTGTAGTTTTTTGCTGATGTTTATTCTGACTAGTGTGCGCTGATACCTCTTTGTGGTTGGATTTGCATGTGTCTCAGAATCCCTTGATATTGAGCTTTCTGGCATGTCCATTTTTTCTTCAAACTGTGAGTACAGCTTACCTCTTCAAATTGTTTTCTTGAAGTATGTGTGACATTTAGAAATATTTTGGCCATTACCTCCCTCAAGACATTTTGAGGGCAGGTTTCAGTTACAGCCCTCCAGTACTGGTGCATATGAAGTGACCCTTAGCACAGGTTTCAAAGCTGCTCTTGCAGGTAACGGCCAGAGGACGGCAGCATTTCTGTTTTCCCAATCTGGTAACTAGGGAAACAGATCTTCCTGGCAGTGGTGTTCCTCCGTTATATAATAGAGTGCAATGTGCCCAGATAAACCCCCAAAATCCAATGTCTCCTCACTTATGTTTGTTTTCTAAATTGAATTTATATTTTTTTATTGGAGTCATATTCCTTTGTGTACATGGACCACTTCTTCTTTGTGCATTCCTCTGTAGATGGATATTTTCATAGCTTCCATGTGTTGGCTATGGTAAATATTGCTGGAGTGCAGGATTGCCAGCCTGTGTCTTTTTTTTTTTTCGGTACGTGAGCCTCTCACTGCCGTGGCCCCTCCCATTGCAGAGCACAGGCTCCGGATGCACAGGCCCAGCAGCCATAGGTCACGGGACCAGCCGCTCCACGTCATGTGAGATCTTCCCGGACTGGGGCATGAACCCCTGTCCCCTGCATTGGCAGGCGGACTCTCAACCACTGCACCACCAGTGAAGCCCAGCCTGTGTCTTTCTGATTCTCATCCCCTCAGAAATAGGCCCAGCAGTGGGTATGCTTGATTGAATGGTAGCTCAGTATTTATCTTTTCAAGGCACCTCCTTTGTGTTTTCATTACTGGCTCTTACCATGTCCCACGTTGAACCAAGAGTATGCATTTCTCCAAAACCCCTGAAGCATTTATTGTTTGCAGAAGTTTTGCTGATGGCTATTCTGACTGGTGTGAGCTGTTAGGTTTTTGTAATTTGGATTTGCATGGCTTTAATTATTCCTAATGTTCAGCATTTTTCCATGCCTTTGAAAATTTCTGGTAAAGAAAAACAGAAAAAATGGAGAGTACAATTAACCTCTTGCAATTGTCTTCTTGACAGGGTGCCCTCTTTTGATTTTTTGGGTCAATTTTCGAACCCCGGATTGTTTTTGAGGGCAGGTGTCATTTACAGGCCTGCAATGAGTGTGAATATTTAGTGACCATCAGCACTGGGTTTAAAGCTGCTGTTGTGGGAAACGGCCACAAGGCGGCAGCATTTCTCCATTCCCAAATCTGGTTACTAGGGCAGCAGAGCCTCTCTGGAAGTCGTGTTCCTAGGTTGTAAGTTAGAATGGAATGTGCCAGCAGAAACGCCCATAAGTTTATGTCTCATTAATTCTTGGTTTTCAAAATTTATTTAATCAGGGTAATGATTAGATATTCTTTGTCCAGGTGTACACAATCTGGTTGATTTCTACAATATATACGTCTATTCATGTTCAGATCCTCTTCCCATGTAAAACATTACAGAGTGTTCTGTAGATCTCCCTTGCTATATGGTCAGGCTTTTTGATATGTGTTTATAATATGTATTTCTATACGTATGGTAACACTAATCTTAATGTACCATTTCGCCCACCTATCCTTTTAGATAAGCATACTTGTAAGTCTGTGAGTGTCTTTCTCTGTGGAAATATGTTCATTTGTGTTAGTTATTAGTTAACGCCTATAAGTGATATCATAGGATATAGGTCTTTTGCCTTCTGACTTACCTCATGGTCTGTGATTATCTCCAAGCTCATCTATGGTGCCTCAAATAGCAGTGTTTCATTGTTTTCCATGGCTACTATTCTGTTGTCTACATAGACCACTTCTTTATCCATTCATCTGTTGGTGCTCATTTTGGTTGCTTCACTATCTTGGCTATTGTGGATAAGGCTGCAGTGCAGCTTTTGCAGCCTGGGTCTTCTCATTTCAGGTCTCAGGTGAGAGGTCCAGTGGTGTGACTGCTGGATTGAATGGTACCCCAATTTGTATTTTAATTGCACCTCCCTTCTGTTCTCATTATTGGCTATTACCACTTTACCTCTCACCAGCAGAAAGAGGGTACACAGTTCTCTAAAACCCCTTCAATATTTATTGTTTGTAGACTTTGTGCTGATGGCCAGTCGACTGGTGTGAGTTGAAATCTTTTTGTAGATTAGATTTGCATGAGTCTAATCATTACTGAGGTTGAGCTTTTATCCATTTTCCTATTTTTTTTAAAAGAGAGTGAGTCAAACTTACTTCTTCATATGATTTTCTTGAAAAATCTGCCAGTTTTGAATATTTTTGACCATTCCTTACCTCCGCACACTTGTTTAGGGCAGGTGTCCTTTACAGCCCTGAGTCCTTGAGAATGCAAAGCGACCCTTAGCTGTGGGTTTAAAGCTGCTCCTGTGGGAAACGGCCACAAGGCGGCAGCATTTCTACATTTCCAACTGTGGGTTTTGGGCAACAGAGCTTTCCTGGAAATCGTGTTAGTAAGCTGCAAATTAGAGTGGAATGTGCCAGCTCAAACCCCCAAGAGCTTATATCTCTTAAATTATTGTTTGTATTTTAAATTTAATTTTTACTAATTATCAGAGCAAATTTGATACAAATGTAGATTCTCCTAGGTGTACAGTTTCTGGTTCATCCTATCAATGTATCTGTCTATTCCTCTTGGGATCCTTTCCCCTGTATGTTATTATAGAGTGTTGAGTAGACCTCTCTTCGTATTCCATAGGTATTTTGAGATTATATATTTCATATGTATTAGTACATGTCTGTTAACCCCCATATCCTAATTCATACATTCCTTACACCTTTTCATTTGGTTAAACATAATTTGGATTTCTGAATCTATGCATGTCCTTCTCTTGGAAATTATTTCATGGGTATCAATTTGTAGGTAACACCTATAAGTCATGTCATAGGATGTCTGTCTTTCGGTTTCTTTCTTACTTCAAGTTGGGTGATTATCTCTAGACACTTCTCAGGTGGTGCCAACGGCACTGTTCCATGCTTTTACATGGCTCATATTGCATTGCATACATGGAGGAATTCTTGGTGCATTTTTCTATTGATAGGCATTTTGGATTCTTCCACGTTTTGGCTATGGTACATGTTGCTGCAGTGCAGGAATGCCAGCCTGCGTCTTTTTGATTCTGGTCTACTCAGGTGATAGGCCCATGAGTGGGCCTACCAGATCACATGGTAGCTCCATTTTTACCCTTAAACGCACCTCCATTCTGTTCTCACTACTGGCTCTTACCAGGTTACATCCAACCAGCAGCTAAAGGGTACACAGTTCTCTAAAACCCCTCCAGCATTTATTCTTTGTAGACATTTTTTGCTGATGATCCTTCTGAGGGCTGAGAGGTGAAAGTTTTTGTACACTGGATTTGCATGGCTTTATTAATTCCTGATGTTCAGCCTTTTTCCATTCCCGTTTTCTTAACAAAGAAGGAAAGAAAAGAAGAAACAGAAAACAAATGTGCGTACAATATGCCTCTGGCAACTGTCGTTTTGAAATGTGGACGTCTTTTGAAAGTTTAGATTGATATGCGACCCCAGGATTTGTTTTCAGGGCAGGTGTCCTTTACAGGCCTGCAATTATTTTGAATATCAACTGACCATTAGCGCTGGGATTAAAGCTGCTGTTGTGTGAAACGGCCACAAGGTGGCAGCAGTTCTCCTTTACCATATCTCGTTACTAGGTCAACAGAGCCTCAAAGGAAGTCGTGTTCTAGGGTGTAATTTAGAATGGAATGTGCCAGGAAAAAGCCCTTTAAGTTTGTCTCACTACTTCTTGTTTGTTTTTTTAACTTAATTTTTATTTTTTATCACAGCAAGTTTGATTACAATGTTTGCCTTGTTGTAGGTTTGCAAGATGTGGTTCTTTCACACATATACATATGTCTATTCTTCCTGGGATCCATTTCCCATGTACGTTAGGAAAGAATGTTGAGTAGTCTTCTCTTGGTATTCCATAGGTCTTGGATGATTATATATTTCACCTCTGTTTGTATATGTCTGTTAACCCCAATATCCTAATGTATCCAATCCTCACACCTTTCCTTTGGTGAACCATAAGTTTGTTTAATGAATCTGTGATTGCCCTTCTCTGTGGAAATAATTTCACTGGTATCAATTTTTAGGTAACACCTAAAAGTGATATCGTACGCTATGTGTCTTTCTCGTTCTGACTTACTACAAGTCGTGTGATTATTTCTAGACTCATCTATGGTGTTGCAAATGGCATTGTGTCCTTTTTTCCCTTGGCTGATATTCTGTCTGTACATGTACCAGTTCTTCTTTGTCCACTCATCTGTTGATGGAGTTTTTGGTTGCTTCCAAGTCTTGGCTATTTTAATACTGCGGCAATGCACATTTGCCTGCCTGTGTCTTTCCAATTCTGTCTTCTTAGGTTATAGGCCCAGGAGTGGGCCTCCTGGATCGTATGGTAGAAAAATGTTTACCTTGTAAAGGAACCTCCATTCTGTTCTCATTAGTGGCTCTTACCAGTTTACGCCCCCCTTAATGTTGAGGGTATGCACTTCTCCACAACCTCTTCTGCATTTATTGTGTGTAGTTTTTTGCTGATGTTTATTCTGACTAGTGTGCGCTGATACCTCTTTGTGGTTGGATTTGCATGTGTCTCAGAATCCCTTGATATTGAGCTTTCTGGCATGTCCATTTTTTCTTCAAACTGTGAGTACAGCTTACCTCTTCAAATTGTTTTCTTGAAGTATGTGTGACATTTAGAAATATTTTGGCCATTACCTCCCTCAAGACATTTTGAGGGCAGGTTTCAGTTACAGCCCTCCAGTACTGGTGCATATGAAGTGACCCTTAGCACAGGTTTCAAAGCTGCTCTTGCAGGTAACGGCCAGAGGACGGCAGCATTTCTGTTTTCCCAATCTGGTAACTAGGGAAACAGATCTTCCTGGCAGTGGTGTTCCTCCGTTATATAATAGAGTGCAATGTGCCCAGATAAACCCCCAAAATCCAATGTCTCCTCACTTATGTTTGTTTTCTAAATTGAATTTATATTTTTTTATTGGAGTCATATTCCTTTGTGTACATGGACCACTTCTTCTTTGTGCATTCCTCTGTAGATGGATATTTTCATAGCTTCCATGTGTTGGCTATGGTAAATATTGCTGGAGTGCAGGATTGCCAGCCTGTGTCTTTTTTTTTTTCGGTACGTGAGCCTCTCACTGCCGTGGCCCCTCCCATTGCAGAGCACAGGCTCCGGATGCACAGGCCCAGCAGCCATAGGTCACGGGACCAGCCGCTCCACGTCATGTGAGATCTTCCCGGACTGGGGCATGAACCCCTGTCCCCTGCATTGGCAGGCGGACTCTCAACCACTGCACCACCAGTGAAGCCCAGCCTGTGTCTTTCTGATTCTCATCCCCTCAGAAATAGGCCCAGCAGTGGGTATGCTTGATTGAATGGTAGCTCAGTATTTATCTTTTCAAGGCACCTCCTTTGTGTTTTCATTACTGGCTCTTACCATGTCCCACGTTGAACCAAGAGTATGCATTTCTCCAAAACCCCTGAAGCATTTATTGTTTGCAGAAGTTTTGCTGATGGCTATTCTGACTGGTGTGAGCTGTTAGGTTTTTGTAATTTGGATTTGCATGGCTTTAATTATTCCTAATGTTCAGCATTTTTCCATGCCTTTGAAAATTTCTGGTAAAGAAAAACAGAAAAAATGGAGAGTACAATTAACCTCTTGCAATTGTCTTCTTGACAGGGTGCCCTCTTTTGATTTTTTGGGTCAATTTTCGAACCCCGGATTGTTTTTGAGGGCAGGTGTCATTTACAGGCCTGCAATGAGTGTGAATATTTAGTGACCATCAGCACTGGGTTTAAAGCTGCTGTTGTGGGAAACGGCCACAAGGCGGCAGCATTTCTCCATTCCCAAATCTGGTTACTAGGGCAGCAGAGCCTCTCTGGAAGTCGTGTTCCTAGGTTGTAAGTTAGAATGGAATGTGCCAGCAGAAACGCCCATAAGTTTATGTCTCATTAATTCTTGGTTTTCAAAATTTATTTAATCAGGGTAATGATTAGATATTCTTTGTCCAGGTGTACACAATCTGGTTGATTTCTACAATATATACGTCTATTCATGTTCAGATCCTCTTCCCATGTAAAACATTACAGAGTGTTCTGTAGATCTCCCTTGCTATATGGTCAGGCTTTTTGATATGTGTTTATAATATGTATTTCTATACGTATGGTAACACTAATCTTAATGTACCATTTCGCCCACCTATCCTTTTAGATAAGCATACTTGTAAGTCTGTGAGTGTCTTTCTCTGTGGAAATATGTTCATTTGTGTTAGTTATTAGTTAACGCCTATAAGTGATATCATAGGATATAGGTCTTTTGCCTTCTGACTTACCTCATGGTCTGTGATTATCTCCAAGCTCATCTATGGTGCCTCAAATAGCAGTGTTTCATTGTTTTCCATGGCTACTATTCTGTTGTCTACATAGACCACTTCTTTATCCATTCATCTGTTGGTGCTCATTTTGGTTGCTTCACTATCTTGGCTATTGTGGATAAGGCTGCAGTGCAGCTTTTGCAGCCTGGGTCTTCTCATTTCAGGTCTCAGGTGAGAGGTCCAGTGGTGTGACTGCTGGATTGAATGGTACCCCAATTTGTATTTTAATTGCACCTCCCTTCTGTTCTCATTATTGGCTATTACCACTTTACCTCTCACCAGCAGAAAGAGGGTACACAGTTCTCTAAAACCCCTTCAATATTTATTGTTTGTAGACTTTGTGCTGATGGCCAGTCGACTGGTGTGAGTTGAAATCTTTTTGTAGATTAGATTTGCATGAGTCTAATCATTACTGAGGTTGAGCTTTTATCCATTTTCCTATTTTTTTTAAAAGAGAGTGAGTCAAACTTACTTCTTCATATGATTTTCTTGAAAAATCTGCCAGTTTTGAATATTTTTGACCATTCCTTACCTCCGCACACTTGTTTAGGGCAGGTGTCCTTTACAGCCCTGAGTCCTTGAGAATGCAAAGCGACCCTTAGCTGTGGGTTTAAAGCTGCTCCTGTGGGAAACGGCCACAAGGCGGCAGCATTTCTACATTTCCAACTGTGGGTTTTGGGCAACAGAGCTTTCCTGGAAATCGTGTTAGTAAGCTGCAAATTAGAGTGGAATGTGCCAGCTCAAACCCCCAAGAGCTTATATCTCTTAAATTATTGTTTGTATTTTAAATTTAATTTTTACTAATTATCAGAGCAAATTTGATACAAATGTAGATTCTCCTAGGTGTACAGTTTCTGGTTCATCCTATCAATGTATCTGTCTATTCCTCTTGGGATCCTTTCCCCTGTATGTTATTATAGAGTGTTGAGTAGACCTCTCTTCGTATTCCATAGGTATTTTGAGATTATATATTTCATATGTATTAGTACATGTCTGTTAACCCCCATATCCTAATTCATACATTCCTTACACCTTTTCATTTGGTTAAACATAATTTGGATTTCTGAATCTATGCATGTCCTTCTCTTGGAAATTATTTCATGGGTATCAATTTGTAGGTAACACCTATAAGTCATGTCATAGGATGTCTGTCTTTCGGTTTCTTTCTTACTTCAAGTTGGGTGATTATCTCTAGACACTTCTCAGGTGGTGCCAACGGCACTGTTCCATGCTTTTACATGGCTCATATTGCATTGCATACATGGAGGAATTCTTGGTGCATTTTTCTATTGATAGGCATTTTGGATTCTTCCACGTTTTGGCTATGGTACATGTTGCTGCAGTGCAGGAATGCCAGCCTGCGTCTTTTTGATTCTGGTCTACTCAGGTGATAGGCCCATGAGTGGGCCTACCAGATCACATGGTAGCTCCATTTTTACCCTTAAACGCACCTCCATTCTGTTCTCACTACTGGCTCTTACCAGGTTACATCCAACCAGCAGCTAAAGGGTACACAGTTCTCTAAAACCCCTCCAGCATTTATTCTTTGTAGACATTTTTTGCTGATGATCCTTCTGAGGGCTGAGAGGTGAAAGTTTTTGTACACTGGATTTGCATGGCTTTATTAATTCCTGATGTTCAGCCTTTTTCCATTCCCGTTTTCTTAACAAAGAAGGAAAGAAAAGAAGAAACAGAAAACAAATGTGCGTACAATATGCCTCTGGCAACTGTCGTTTTGAAATGTGGACGTCTTTTGAAAGTTTAGATTGATATGCGACCCCAGGATTTGTTTTCAGGGCAGGTGTCCTTTACAGGCCTGCAATTATTTTGAATATCAACTGACCATTAGCGCTGGGATTAAAGCTGCTGTTGTGTGAAACGGCCACAAGGTGGCAGCAGTTCTCCTTTACCATATCTCGTTACTAGGTCAACAGAGCCTCAAAGGAAGTCGTGTTCTAGGGTGTAATTTAGAATGGAATGTGCCAGGAAAAAGCCCTTTAAGTTTGTCTCACTACTTCTTGTTTGTTTTTTTAACTTAATTTTTATTTTTTATCACAGCAAGTTTGATTACAATGTTTGCCTTGTTGTAGGTTTGCAAGATGTGGTTCTTTCACACATATACATATGTCTATTCTTCCTGGGATCCATTTCCCATGTACGTTAGGAAAGAATGTTGAGTAGTCTTCTCTTGGTATTCCATAGGTCTTGGATGATTATATATTTCACCTCTGTTTGTATATGTCTGTTAACCCCAATATCCTAATGTATCCAATCCTCACACCTTTCCTTTGGTGAACCATAAGTTTGTTTAATGAATCTGTGATTGCCCTTCTCTGTGGAAATAATTTCACTGGTATCAATTTTTAGGTAACACCTAAAAGTGATATCGTACGCTATGTGTCTTTCTCGTTCTGACTTACTACAAGTCGTGTGATTATTTCTAGACTCATCTATGGTGTTGCAAATGGCATTGTGTCCTTTTTTCCCTTGGCTGATATTCTGTCTGTACATGTACCAGTTCTTCTTTGTCCACTCATCTGTTGATGGAGTTTTTGGTTGCTTCCAAGTCTTGGCTATTTTAATACTGCGGCAATGCACATTTGCCTGCCTGTGTCTTTCCAATTCTGTCTTCTTAGGTTATAGGCCCAGGAGTGGGCCTCCTGGATCGTATGGTAGAAAAATGTTTACCTTGTAAAGGAACCTCCATTCTGTTCTCATTAGTGGCTCTTACCAGTTTACGCCCCCCTTAATGTTGAGGGTATGCACTTCTCCACAACCTCTTCTGCATTTATTGTGTGTAGTTTTTTGCTGATGTTTATTCTGACTAGTGTGCGCTGATACCTCTTTGTGGTTGGATTTGCATGTGTCTCAGAATCCCTTGATATTGAGCTTTCTGGCATGTCCATTTTTTCTTCAAACTGTGAGTACAGCTTACCTCTTCAAATTGTTTTCTTGAAGTATGTGTGACATTTAGAAATATTTTGGCCATTACCTCCCTCAAGACATTTTGAGGGCAGGTTTCAGTTACAGCCCTCCAGTACTGGTGCATATGAAGTGACCCTTAGCACAGGTTTCAAAGCTGCTCTTGCAGGTAACGGCCAGAGGACGGCAGCATTTCTGTTTTCCCAATCTGGTAACTAGGGAAACAGATCTTCCTGGCAGTGGTGTTCCTCCGTTATATAATAGAGTGCAATGTGCCCAGATAAACCCCCAAAATCCAATGTCTCCTCACTTATGTTTGTTTTCTAAATTGAATTTATATTTTTTTATTGGAGTCATATTCCTTTGTGTACATGGACCACTTCTTCTTTGTGCATTCCTCTGTAGATGGATATTTTCATAGCTTCCATGTGTTGGCTATGGTAAATATTGCTGGAGTGCAGGATTGCCAGCCTGTGTCTTTTTTTTTTTTCGGTACGTGAGCCTCTCACTGCCGTGGCCCCTCCCATTGCAGAGCACAGGCTCCGGATGCACAGGCCCAGCAGCCATAGGTCACGGGACCAGCCGCTCCACGTCATGTGAGATCTTCCCGGACTGGGGCATGAACCCCTGTCCCCTGCATTGGCAGGCGGACTCTCAACCACTGCACCACCAGTGAAGCCCAGCCTGTGTCTTTCTGATTCTCATCCCCTCAGAAATAGGCCCAGCAGTGGGTATGCTTGATTGAATGGTAGCTCAGTATTTATCTTTTCAAGGCACCTCCTTTGTGTTTTCATTACTGGCTCTTACCATGTCCCACGTTGAACCAAGAGTATGCATTTCTCCAAAACCCCTGAAGCATTTATTGTTTGCAGAAGTTTTGCTGATGGCTATTCTGACTGGTGTGAGCTGTTAGGTTTTTGTAATTTGGATTTGCATGGCTTTAATTATTCCTAATGTTCAGCATTTTTCCATGCCTTTGAAAATTTCTGGTAAAGAAAAACAGAAAAAATGGAGAGTACAATTAACCTCTTGCAATTGTCTTCTTGACAGGGTGCCCTCTTTTGATTTTTTGGGTCAATTTTCGAACCCCGGATTGTTTTTGAGGGCAGGTGTCATTTACAGGCCTGCAATGAGTGTGAATATTTAGTGACCATCAGCACTGGGTTTAAAGCTGCTGTTGTGGGAAACGGCCACAAGGCGGCAGCATTTCTCCATTCCCAAATCTGGTTACTAGGGCAGCAGAGCCTCTCTGGAAGTCGTGTTCCTAGGTTGTAAGTTAGAATGGAATGTGCCAGCAGAAACGCCCATAAGTCTATGTCTCATTAATTCTTGGTTTTCAAAATTTATTTAATCAGGGTAATGATTAGATATTCTTTGTCCAGGTGTACACAATCTGGTTGATTTCTACAATATATACGTCTATTCATGTTCAGATCCTCTTCCCATGTAAAACATTACAGAGTGTTCTGTAGATCTCCCTTGCTATATGGTCAGGCTTTTTGATATGTGTTTATAATATGTATTTCTATACGTATGGTAACACTAATCTTAATGTACCATTTCGCCCACCTATCCTTTTAGATAAGCATACTTGTAAGTCTGTGAGTGTCTTTCTCTGTGGAAATATGTTCATTTGTGTTAGTTATTAGTTAACGCCTATAAGTGATATCATAGGATATAGGTCTTTTGTCTTCTGACTTACCTCATGGTCTGTGATTATCTCCAAGCTCATCTATGGTGCCTCAAATAGCAGTGTTTCATTGTTTTCCATGGCTACTATTCTGTTGTCTACATAGACCACTTCTTTATCCATTCATCTGTTGGTGCTCATTTTGGTTGCTTCACTATCTTGGCTATTGTGGATAAGGCTGCAGTGCAGCTTTTGCAGCCTGGGTCTTCTCATTTCAGGTCTCAGGTGAGAGGTCCAGTGGTGTGGCTGCTGGATTGAATGGTACCCCAATTTGTATTTTAATTGCACCTCCCTTCTGTTCTCATTATTGGCTATTACCACTTTACCTCTCACCAGCAGAAAGAGGGTACACAGTTCTCTAAAACCCCTTCAATATTTATTGTTTGTAGACTTTGTGCTGATGGCCAGTCGACTGGTGTGAGTTGAAATCTTTTTGTAGATTAGATTTGCATGAGTCTAATCATTACTGAGGTTGAGATTTTATCCATTTTCCTATTTTTTTTAAAAGAGAGTGAGTCAAACTTACTTCTTCATATGATTTTCTTGAAAAATCTGCCAGTTTTGAATATTTTTGACCATTCCTTACCTCCGCACACTTGTTTAGGGCAGGTGTCCTTTACAGCCCTGAGTCCTTGAGAATGCAAAGCGACCCTTAGCTGTGGGTTTAAAGCTGCTCCTGTGGGAAACGGCCACAAGGCGGCAGCATTTCTACATTTCCAACTGTGGGTTTTGGGCAACAGAGCTTTCCTGGAAATCGTGTTAGTAAGCTGCAAATTAGATTGGAATGTGCCAGCTCAAACCCCCAAGAGCTTATATCTCTTAAATTATTGTTTGTATTTTAAATTTAATTTTTACTAATTATCAGAGCAAAGTTGATACAAATGTAGATTCTCCTAGGTGTACAGTTTCTGGTTCATCCTATCAATGTATCTGTCTATTCCTCTTGGGATCCTTTCCCCTGTATGTTATTATAGAGTGTTGAGTAGACCTCTCTTCGTATTCCATAGGTATTTTGAGATTATATATTTCATATGTATTAGTACATGTCTGTTAACCCCCATATCCTAATTCATACATTCCTTACACCTTTTCATTTGGTTAAACATAATTTGGATTTCTGAATCTATGCATGTCCTTCTCTTGGAAATTATTTCATGGGTATCAATTTGTAGGTAACACCTATAAGTCATGTCATAGGATGTCTGTCTTTCGGTTTCTTTCTTACTTCAAGTTGGGTGATTATCTCTAGACACTTCTCAGGTGGTGCCAACGGCACTGTTCCATGCTTTTACATGGCTCATATTGCATTGCATACATGGAGGAATTCTTGGTGCATTTTTCTATTGATAGGCATTTTGGATTCTTCCACGTTTTGGCTATGGTACATGTTGCTGCAGTGCAGGAATGCCAGCCTGCGTCTTTTTGATTCTGGTCTACTCAGGTGATAGGCCCATGAGTGGGCCTACCAGATCACATGGTAGCTCCATTTTTACCCTTAAACGCACCTCCATTCTGTTCTCACTACTGGCTCTTACCAGGTTACATCCAACCAGCAGCTAAAGGGTACACAGTTCTCTAAAACCCCTCCAGCATTTATTCTTTGTAGACATTTTTTGCTGATGATCCTTCTGAGGGCTGAGAGGTGAAAGTTTTTGTACACTGGATTTGCATGGCTTTATTAATTCCTGATGTTCAGCCTTTTTCCATTCCCGTTTTCTTAACAAAGAAGGAAAGAAAAGAAGAAACAGAAAACAAATGTGCGTACAATATGCCTCTGGCAACTGTCGTTTTGAAATGTGGACGTCTTTTGAAAGTTTAGATTGATATGCGACCCCAGGATTTGTTTTCAGGGCAGGTGTCCTTTACAGGCCTGCAATTATTTTGAATATCAACTGACCATTAGCGCTGGGATTAAAGCTGCTGTTGTGTGAAACGGCCACAAGGTGGCAGCAGTTCTCCTTTACCATATCTCGTTACTAGGTCAACAGAGCCTCAAAGGAAGTCGTGTTCTAGGGTGTAATTTAGAATGGAATGTGCCAGGAAAAAGCCCTTTAAGTTTGTCTCACTACTTCTTGTTTGTTTTTTTAACTTAATTTTTATTTTTTATCACAGCAAGTTTGATTACAATGTTTGCCTTGTTGTAGGTTTGCAAGATGTGGTTCTTTCACACATATACATATGTCTATTCTTCCTGGGATCCATTTCCCATGTACGTTAGGAAAGAATGTTGAGTAGTCTTCTCTTGGTATTCCATAGGTCTTGGATGATTATATATTTCACCTCTGTTTGTATATGTCTGTTAACCCCAATATCCTAATGTATCCAATCCTCACACCTTTCCTTTGGTGAACCATAAGTTTGTTTAATGAATCTGTGATTGCCCTTCTCTGTGGAAATAATTTCACTGGTATCAATTTTTAGGTAACACCTAAAAGTGATATCGTACGCTATGTGTCTTTCTCGTTCTGACTTACTACAAGTCGTGTGATTATTTCTAGACTCATCTATGGTGTTGCAAATGGCATTGTGTCCTTTTTTCCCTTGGCTGATATTCTGTCTGTACATGTACCAGTTCTTCTTTGTCCACTCATCTGTTGATGGAGTTTTTGGTTGCTTCCAAGTCTTGGCTATTTTAATACTGCGGCAATGCACATTTGCCTGCCTGTGTCTTTCCAATTCTGTCTTCTTAGGTTATAGGCCCAGGAGTGGGCCTCCTGGATCGTATGGTAGAAAAATGTTTACCTTGTAAAGGAACCTCCATTCTGTTCTCATTAGTGGCTCTTACCAGTTTACGCCCCCCTTAATGTTGAGGGTATGCACTTCTCCACAACCTCTTCTGCATTTATTGTGTGTAGTTTTTTGCTGATGTTTATTCTGACTAGTGTGCGCTGATACCTCTTTGTGGTTGGATTTGCATGTGTCTCAGAATCCCTTGATATTGAGCTTTCTGGCATGTCCATTTTTTCTTCAAACTGTGAGTACAGCTTACCTCTTCAAATTGTTTTCTTGAAGTATGTGTGACATTTAGAAATATTTTGGCCATTACCTCCCTCAAGACATTTTGAGGGCAGGTTTCAGTTACAGCCCTCCAGTACTGGTGCATATGAAGTGACCCTTAGCACAGGTTTCAAAGCTGCTCTTGCAGGTAACGGCCAGAGGACGGCAGCATTTCTGTTTTCCCAATCTGGTAACTAGGGAAACAGATCTTCCTGGCAGTGGTGTTCCTCCGTTATATAATAGAGTGCAATGTGCCCAGATAAACCCCCAAAATCCAATGTCTCCTCACTTATGTTTGTTTTCTAAATTGAATTTATATTTTTTTATTGGAGTCATATTCCTTTGTGTACATGGACCACTTCTTCTTTGTGCATTCCTCTGTAGATGGATATTTTCATAGCTTCCATGTGTTGGCTATGGTAAATATTGCTGGAGTGCAGGATTGCCAGCCTGTGTCTTTTTTTTTTTTCGGTACGTGAGCCTCTCACTGCCGTGGCCCCTCCCATTGCAGAGCACAGGCTCCGGATGCACAGGCCCAGCAGCCATAGGTCACGGGACCAGCCGCTCCACGTCATGTGAGATCTTCCCGGACTGGGGCATGAACCCCTGTCCCCTGCATTGGCAGGCGGACTCTCAACCACTGCACCACCAGTGAAGCCCAGCCTGTGTCTTTCTGATTCTCATCCCCTCAGAAATAGGCCCAGCAGTGGGTATGCTTGATTGAATGGTAGCTCAGTATTTATCTTTTCAAGGCACCTCCTTTGTGTTTTCATTACTGGCTCTTACCATGTCCCACGTTGAACCAAGAGTATGCATTTCTCCAAAACCCCTGAAGCATTTATTGTTTGCAGAAGTTTTGCTGATGGCTATTCTGACTGGTGTGAGCTGTTAGGTTTTTGTAATTTGGATTTGCATGGCTTTAATTATTCCTAATGTTCAGCATTTTTCCATGCCTTTGAAAATTTCTGGTAAAGAAAAACAGAAAAAATGGAGAGTACAATTAACCTCTTGCAATTGTCTTCTTGACAGGGTGCCCTCTTTTGATTTTTTGGGTCAATTTTCGAACCCCGGATTGTTTTTGAGGGCAGGTGTCATTTACAGGCCTGCAATGAGTGTGAATATTTAGTGACCATCAGCACTGGGTTTAAAGCTGCTGTTGTGGGAAACGGCCACAAGGCGGCAGCATTTCTCCATTCCCAAATCTGGTTACTAGGGCAGCAGAGCCTCTCTGGAAGTCGTGTTCCTAGGTTGTAAGTTAGAATGGAATGTGCCAGCAGAAACGCCCATAAGTTTATGTCTCATTAATTCTTGGTTTTCAAAATTTATTTAATCAGGGTAATGATTAGATATTCTTTGTCCAGGTGTACACAATCTGGTTGATTTCTACAATATATACGTCTATTCATGTTCAGATCCTCTTCCCATGTAAAACATTACAGAGTGTTCTGTAGATCTCCCTTGCTATATGGTCAGGCTTTTTGATATGTGTTTATAATATGTATTTCTATACGTATGGTAACACTAATCTTAATGTACCATTTCGCCCACCTATCCTTTTAGATAAGCATACTTGTAAGTCTGTGAGTGTCTTTCTCTGTGGAAATATGTTCATTTGTGTTAGTTATTAGTTAACGCCTATAAGTGATATCATAGGATATAGGTCTTTTGCCTTCTGACTTACCTCATGGTCTGTGATTATCTCCAAGCTCATCTATGGTGCCTCAAATAGCAGTGTTTCATTGTTTTCCATGGCTACTATTCTGTTGTCTACATAGACCACTTCTTTATCCATTCATCTGTTGGTGCTCATTTTGGTTGCTTCACTATCTTGGCTATTGTGGATAAGGCTGCAGTGCAGCTTTTGCAGCCTGGGTCTTCTCATTTCAGGTCTCAGGTGAGAGGTCCAGTGGTGTGACTGCTGGATTGAATGGTACCCCAATTTGTATTTTAATTGCACCTCCCTTCTGTTCTCATTATTGGCTATTACCACTTTACCTCTCACCAGCAGAAAGAGGGTACACAGTTCTCTAAAACCCCTTCAATATTTATTGTTTGTAGACTTTGTGCTGATGGCCAGTCGACTGGTGTGAGTTGAAATCTTTTTGTAGATTAGATTTGCATGAGTCTAATCATTACTGAGGTTGAGCTTTTATCCATTTTCCTATTTTTTTTAAAAGAGAGTGAGTCAAACTTACTTCTTCATATGATTTTCTTGAAAAATCTGCCAGTTTTGAATATTTTTGACCATTCCTTACCTCCGCACACTTGTTTAGGGCAGGTGTCCTTTACAGCCCTGAGTCCTTGAGAATGCAAAGCGACCCTTAGCTGTGGGTTTAAAGCTGCTCCTGTGGGAAACGGCCACAAGGCGGCAGCATTTCTACATTTCCAACTGTGGGTTTTGGGCAACAGAGCTTTCCTGGAAATCGTGTTAGTAAGCTGCAAATTAGAGTGGAATGTGCCAGCTCAAACCCCCAAGAGCTTATATCTCTTAAATTATTGTTTGTATTTTAAATTTAATTTTTACTAATTATCAGAGCAAATTTGATACAAATGTAGATTCTCCTAGGTGTACAGTTTCTGGTTCATCCTATCAATGTATCTGTCTATTCCTCTTGGGATCCTTTCCCCTGTATGTTATTATAGAGTGTTGAGTAGACCTCTCTTCGTATTCCATAGGTATTTTGAGATTATATATTTCATATGTATTAGTACATGTCTGTTAACCCCCATATCCTAATTCATACATTCCTTACACCTTTTCATTTGGTTAAACATAATTTGGATTTCTGAATCTATGCATGTCCTTCTCTTGGAAATTATTTCATGGGTATCAATTTGTAGGTAACACCTATAAGTCATGTCATAGGATGTCTGTCTTTCGGTTTCTTTCTTACTTCAAGTTGGGTGATTATCTCTAGACACTTCTCAGGTGGTGCCAACGGCACTGTTCCATGCTTTTACATGGCTCATATTGCATTGCATACATGGAGGAATTCTTGGTGCATTTTTCTATTGATAGGCATTTTGGATTCTTCCACGTTTTGGCTATGGTACATGTTGCTGCAGTGCAGGAATGCCAGCCTGCGTCTTTTTGATTCTGGTCTACTCAGGTGATAGGCCCATGAGTGGGCCTACCAGATCACATGGTAGCTCCATTTTTACCCTTAAACGCACCTCCATTCTGTTCTCACTACTGGCTCTTACCAGGTTACATCCAACCAGCAGCTAAAGGGTACACAGTTCTCTAAAACCCCTCCAGCATTTATTCTTTGTAGACATTTTTTGCTGATGATCCTTCTGAGGGCTGAGAGGTGAAAGTTTTTGTACACTGGATTTGCATGGCTTTATTAATTCCTGATGTTCAGCCTTTTTCCATTCCCGTTTTCTTAACAAAGAAGGAAAGAAAAGAAGAAACAGAAAACAAATGTGCGTACAATATGCCTCTGGCAACTGTCGTTTTGAAATGTGGACGTCTTTTGAAAGTTTAGATTGATATGCGACCCCAGGATTTGTTTTCAGGGCAGGTGTCCTTTACAGGCCTGCAATTATTTTGAATATCAACTGACCATTAGCGCTGGGATTAAAGCTGCTGTTGTGTGAAACGGCCACAAGGTGGCAGCAGTTCTCCTTTACCATATCTCGTTACTAGGTCAACAGAGCCTCAAAGGAAGTCGTGTTCTAGGGTGTAATTTAGAATGGAATGTGCCAGGAAAAAGCCCTTTAAGTTTGTCTCACTACTTCTTGTTTGTTTTTTTAACTTAATTTTTATTTTTTATCACAGCAAGTTTGATTACAATGTTTGCCTTGTTGTAGGTTTGCAAGATGTGGTTCTTTCACACATATACATATGTCTATTCTTCCTGGGATCCATTTCCCATGTACGTTAGGAAAGAATGTTGAGTAGTCTTCTCTTGGTATTCCATAGGTCTTGGATGATTATATATTTCACCTCTGTTTGTATATGTCTGTTAACCCCAATATCCTAATGTATCCAATCCTCACACCTTTCCTTTGGTGAACCATAAGTTTGTTTAATGAATCTGTGATTGCCCTTCTCTGTGGAAATAATTTCACTGGTATCAATTTTTAGGTAACACCTAAAAGTGATATCGTACGCTATGTGTCTTTCTCGTTCTGACTTACTACAAGTCGTGTGATTATTTCTAGACTCATCTATGGTGTTGCAAATGGCATTGTGTCCTTTTTTCCCTTGGCTGATATTCTGTCTGTACATGTACCAGTTCTTCTTTGTCCACTCATCTGTTGATGGAGTTTTTGGTTGCTTCCAAGTCTTGGCTATTTTAATACTGCGGCAATGCACATTTGCCTGCCTGTGTCTTTCCAATTCTGTCTTCTTAGGTTATAGGCCCAGGAGTGGGCCTCCTGGATCGTATGGTAGAAAAATGTTTACCTTGTAAAGGAACCTCCATTCTGTTCTCATTAGTGGCTCTTACCAGTTTACGCCCCCCTTAATGTTGAGGGTATGCACTTCTCCACAACCTCTTCTGCATTTATTGTGTGTAGTTTTTTGCTGATGTTTATTCTGACTAGTGTGCGCTGATACCTCTTTGTGGTTGGATTTGCATGTGTCTCAGAATCCCTTGATATTGAGCTTTCTGGCATGTCCATTTTTTCTTCAAACTGTGAGTACAGCTTACCTCTTCAAATTGTTTTCTTGAAGTATGTGTGACATTTAGAAATATTTTGGCCATTACCTCCCTCAAGACATTTTGAGGGCAGGTTTCAGTTACAGCCCTCCAGTACTGGTGCATATGAAGTGACCCTTAGCACAGGTTTCAAAGCTGCTCTTGCAGGTAACGGCCAGAGGACGGCAGCATTTCTGTTTTCCCAATCTGGTAACTAGGGAAACAGATCTTCCTGGCAGTGGTGTTCCTCCGTTATATAATAGAGTGCAATGTGCCCAGATAAACCCCCAAAATCCAATGTCTCCTCACTTATGTTTGTTTTCTAAATTGAATTTATATTTTTTTATTGGAGTCATATTCCTTTGTGTACATGGACCACTTCTTCTTTGTGCATTCCTCTGTAGATGGATATTTTCATAGCTTCCATGTGTTGGCTATGGTAAATATTGCTGGAGTGCAGGATTGCCAGCCTGTGTCTTTTTTTTTTTCGGTACGTGAGCCTCTCACTGCCGTGGCCCCTCCCATTGCAGAGCACAGGCTCCGGATGCACAGGCCCAGCAGCCATAGGTCACGGGACCAGCCGCTCCACGTCATGTGAGATCTTCCCGGACTGGGGCATGAACCCCTGTCCCCTGCATTGGCAGGCGGACTCTCAACCACTGCACCACCAGTGAAGCCCAGCCTGTGTCTTTCTGATTCTCATCCCCTCAGAAATAGGCCCAGCAGTGGGTATGCTTGATTGAATGGTAGCTCAGTATTTATCTTTTCAAGGCACCTCCTTTGTGTTTTCATTACTGGCTCTTACCATGTCCCACGTTGAACCAAGAGTATGCATTTCTCCAAAACCCCTGAAGCATTTATTGTTTGCAGAAGTTTTGCTGATGGCTATTCTGACTGGTGTGAGCTGTTAGGTTTTTGTAATTTGGATTTGCATGGCTTTAATTATTCCTAATGTTCAGCATTTTTCCATGCCTTTGAAAATTTCTGGTAAAGAAAAACAGAAAAAATGGAGAGTACAATTAACCTCTTGCAATTGTCTTCTTGACAGGGTGCCCTCTTTTGATTTTTTGGGTCAATTTTCGAACCCCGGATTGTTTTTGAGGGCAGGTGTCATTTACAGGCCTGCAATGAGTGTGAATATTTAGTGACCATCAGCACTGGGTTTAAAGCTGCTGTTGTGGGAAACGGCCACAAGGCGGCAGCATTTCTCCATTCCCAAATCTGGTTACTAGGGCAGCAGAGCCTCTCTGGAAGTCGTGTTCCTAGGTTGTAAGTTAGAATGGAATGTGCCAGCAGAAACGCCCATAAGTTTATGTCTCATTAATTCTTGGTTTTCAAAATTTATTTAATCAGGGTAATGATTAGATATTCTTTGTCCAGGTGTACACAATCTGGTTGATTTCTACAATATATACGTCTATTCATGTTCAGATCCTCTTCCCATGTAAAACATTACAGAGTGTTCTGTAGATCTCCCTTGCTATATGGTCAGGCTTTTTGATATGTGTTTATAATATGTATTTCTATACGTATGGTAACACTAATCTTAATGTACCATTTCGCCCACCTATCCTTTTAGATAAGCATACTTGTAAGTCTGTGAGTGTCTTTCTCTGTGGAAATATGTTCATTTGTGTTAGTTATTAGTTAACGCCTATAAGTGATATCATAGGATATAGGTCTTTTGCCTTCTGACTTACCTCATGGTCTGTGATTATCTCCAAGCTCATCTATGGTGCCTCAAATAGCAGTGTTTCATTGTTTTCCATGGCTACTATTCTGTTGTCTACATAGACCACTTCTTTATCCATTCATCTGTTGGTGCTCATTTTGGTTGCTTCACTATCTTGGCTATTGTGGATAAGGCTGCAGTGCAGCTTTTGCAGCCTGGGTCTTCTCATTTCAGGTCTCAGGTGAGAGGTCCAGTGGTGTGACTGCTGGATTGAATGGTACCCCAATTTGTATTTTAATTGCACCTCCCTTCTGTTCTCATTATTGGCTATTACCACTTTACCTCTCACCAGCAGAAAGAGGGTACACAGTTCTCTAAAACCCCTTCAATATTTATTGTTTGTAGACTTTGTGCTGATGGCCAGTCGACTGGTGTGAGTTGAAATCTTTTTGTAGATTAGATTTGCATGAGTCTAATCATTACTGAGGTTGAGCTTTTATCCATTTTCCTATTTTTTTTAAAAGAGAGTGAGTCAAACTTACTTCTTCATATGATTTTCTTGAAAAATCTGCCAGTTTTGAATATTTTTGACCATTCCTTACCTCCGCACACTTGTTTAGGGCAGGTGTCCTTTACAGCCCTGAGTCCTTGAGAATGCAAAGCGACCCTTAGCTGTGGGTTTAAAGCTGCTCCTGTGGGAAACGGCCACAAGGCGGCAGCATTTCTACATTTCCAACTGTGGGTTTTGGGCAACAGAGCTTTCCTGGAAATCGTGTTAGTAAGCTGCAAATTAGAGTGGAATGTGCCAGCTCAAACCCCCAAGAGCTTATATCTCTTAAATTATTGTTTGTATTTTAAATTTAATTTTTACTAATTATCAGAGCAAATTTGATACAAATGTAGATTCTCCTAGGTGTACAGTTTCTGGTTCATCCTATCAATGTATCTGTCTATTCCTCTTGGGATCCTTTCCCCTGTATGTTATTATAGAGTGTTGAGTAGACCTCTCTTCGTATTCCATAGGTATTTTGAGATTATATATTTCATATGTATTAGTACATGTCTGTTAACCCCCATATCCTAATTCATACATTCCTTACACCTTTTCATTTGGTTAAACATAATTTGGATTTCTGAATCTATGCATGTCCTTCTCTTGGAAATTATTTCATGGGTATCAATTTGTAGGTAACACCTATAAGTCATGTCATAGGATGTCTGTCTTTCGGTTTCTTTCTTACTTCAAGTTGGGTGATTATCTCTAGACACTTCTCAGGTGGTGCCAACGGCACTGTTCCATGCTTTTACATGGCTCATATTGCATTGCATACATGGAGGAATTCTTGGTGCATTTTTCTATTGATAGGCATTTTGGATTCTTCCACGTTTTGGCTATGGTACATGTTGCTGCAGTGCAGGAATGCCAGCCTGCGTCTTTTTGATTCTGGTCTACTCAGGTGATAGGCCCATGAGTGGGCCTACCAGATCACATGGTAGCTCCATTTTTACCCTTAAACGCACCTCCATTCTGTTCTCACTACTGGCTCTTACCAGGTTACATCCAACCAGCAGCTAAAGGGTACACAGTTCTCTAAAACCCCTCCAGCATTTATTCTTTGTAGACATTTTTTGCTGATGATCCTTCTGAGGGCTGAGAGGTGAAAGTTTTTGTACACTGGATTTGCATGGCTTTATTAATTCCTGATGTTCAGCCTTTTTCCATTCCCGTTTTCTTAACAAAGAAGGAAAGAAAAGAAGAAACAGAAAACAAATGTGCGTACAATATGCCTCTGGCAACTGTCGTTTTGAAATGTGGACGTCTTTTGAAAGTTTAGATTGATATGCGACCCCAGGATTTGTTTTCAGGGCAGGTGTCCTTTACAGGCATGCAATTATTTTGAATATCAACTGACCATTAGCGCTGGGATTAAAGCTGCTGTTGTGTGAAACGGCCACAAGGTGGCAGCAGTTCTCCTTTACCATATCTCGTTACTAGGTCAACAGAGCCTCAAAGGAAGTCGTGTTCTAGGGTGTAATTTAGAATGGAATGTGCCAGGAAAAAGCCCTTTAAGTTTGTCTCACTACTTCTTGTTTGTTTTTTTAACTTAATTTTTATTTTTTATCACAGCAAGTTTGATTACAATGTTTGCCTTGTTGTAGGTTTGCAAGATGTGGTTCTTTCACACATATACATATGTCTATTCTTCCTGGGATCCATTTCCCATGTACGTTAGGAAAGAATGTTGAGTAGTCTTCTCTTGGTATTCCATAGGTCTTGGATGATTATATATTTCACCTCTGTTTGTATATGTCTGTTAACCCCAATATCCTAATGTATCCAATCCTCACACCTTTCCTTTGGTGAACCATAAGTTTGTTTAATGAATCTGTGATTGCCCTTCTCTGTGGAAATAATTTCACTGGTATCAATTTTTAGGTAACACCTAAAAGTGATATCGTACGCTATGTGTCTTTCTCGTTCTGACTTACTACAAGTCGTGTGATTATTTCTAGACTCATCTATGGTGTTGCAAATGGCATTGTGTCCTTTTTTCCCTTGGCTGATATTCTGTCTGTACATGTACCAGTTCTTCTTTGTCCACTCATCTGTTGATGGAGTTTTTGGTTGCTTCCAAGTCTTGGCTATTTTAATACTGCGGCAATGCACATTTGCCTGCCTGTGTCTTTCCAATTCTGTCTTCTTAGGTTATAGGCCCAGGAGTGGGCCTCCTGGATCGTATGGTAGAAAAATGTTTACCTTGTAAAGGAACCTCCATTCTGTTCTCATTAGTGGCTCTTACCAGTTTACGCCCCCCTTAATGTTGAGGGTATGCACTTCTCCACAACCTCTTCTGCATTTATTGTGTGTAGTTTTTTGCTGATGTTTATTCTGACTAGTGTGCGCTGATACCTCTTTGTGGTTGGATTTGCATGTGTCTCAGAATCCCTTGATATTGAGCTTTCTGGCATGTCCATTTTTTCTTCAAACTGTGAGTACAGCTTACCTCTTCAAATTGTTTTCTTGAAGTATGTGTGACATTTAGAAATATTTTGGCCATTACCTCCCTCAAGACATTTTGAGGGCAGGTTTCAGTTACAGCCCTCCAGTACTGGTGCATATGAAGTGACCCTTAGCACAGGTTTCAAAGCTGCTCTTGCAGGTAACGGCCAGAGGACGGCAGCATTTCTGTTTTCCCAATCTGGTAACTAGGGAAACAGATCTTCCTGGCAGTGGTGTTCCTCCGTTATATAATAGAGTGCAATGTGCCCAGATAAACCCCCAAAATCCAATGTCTCCTCACTTATGTTTGTTTTCTAAATTGAATTTATATTTTTTTATTGGAGTCATATTCCTTTGTGTACATGGACCACTTCTTCTTTGTGCATTCCTCTGTAGATGGATATTTTCATAGCTTCCATGTGTTGGCTATGGTAAATATTGCTGGAGTGCAGGATTGCCAGCCTGTGTCTTTTTTTTTTTCGGTACGTGAGCCTCTCACTGCCGTGGCCCCTCCCATTGCAGAGCACAGGCTCCGGATGCACAGGCCCAGCAGCCATAGGTCACGGGACCAGCCGCTCCACGTCATGTGAGATCTTCCCGGACTGGGGCATGAACCCCTGTCCCCTGCATTGGCAGGCGGACTCTCAACCACTGCACCACCAGTGAAGCCCAGCCTGTGTCTTTCTGATTCTCATCCCCTCAGAAATAGGCCCAGCAGTGGGTATGCTTGATTGAATGGTAGCTCAGTATTTATCTTTTCAAGGCACCTCCTTTGTGTTTTCATTACTGGCTCTTACCATGTCCCACGTTGAACCAAGAGTATGCATTTCTCCAAAACCCCTGAAGCATTTATTGTTTGCAGAAGTTTTGCTGATGGCTATTCTGACTGGTGTGAGCTGTTAGGTTTTTGTAATTTGGATTTGCATGGCTTTAATTATTCCTAATGTTCAGCATTTTTCCATGCCTTTGAAAATTTCTGGTAAAGAAAAACAGAAAAAATGGAGAGTACAATTAACCTCTTGCAATTGTCTTCTTGACAGGGTGCCCTCTTTTGAATTTTTGGGTCAATTTTCGAACCCCGGATTGTTTTTGAGGGCAGGTGTCATTTACAGGCCTGCAATGAGTGTGAATATTTAGTGACCATCAGCACTGGGTTTAAAGCTGCTGTTGTGGGAAACGGCCACAAGGCGGCAGCATTTCTCCATTCCCAAATCTGGTTACTAGGGCAGCAGAGCCTCTCTGGAAGTCGTGTTCCTAGGTTGTAAGTTAGAATGGAATGTGCCAGCAGAAACGCCCATAAGTTTATGTCTCATTAATTCTTGGTTTTCAAAATTTATTTAATCAGGGTAATGATTAGATATTCTTTGTCCAGGTGTACACAATCTGGTTGATTTCTACAATATATACGTCTATTCATGTTCAGATCCTCTTCCCATGTAAAACATTACAGAGTGTTCTGTAGATCTCCCTTGCTATATGGTCAGGCTTTTTGATATGTGTTTATAATATGTATTTCTATACGTATGGTAACACTAATCTTAATGTACCATTTCGCCCACCTATCCTTTTAGATAAGCATACTTGTAAGTCTGTGAGTGTCTTTCTCTGTGGAAATATGTTCATTTGTGTTAGTTATTAGTTAACGCCTATAAGTGATATCATAGGATATAGGTCTTTTGCCTTCTGACTTACCTCATGGTCTGTGATTATCTCCAAGCTCATCTATGGTGCCTCAAATAGCAGTGTTTCATTGTTTTCCATGGCTACTATTCTGTTGTCTACATAGACCACTTCTTTATCCATTCATCTGTTGGTGCTCATTTTGGTTGCTTCACTATCTTGGCTATTGTGGATAAGGCTGCAGTGCAGCTTTTGCAGCCTGGGTCTTCTCATTTCAGGTCTCAGGTGAGAGGTCCAGTGGTGTGACTGCTGGATTGAATGGTACCCCAATTTGTATTTTAATTGCACCTCCCTTCTGTTCTCATTATTGGCTATTACCACTTTACCTCTCACCAGCAGAAAGAGGGTACACAGTTCTCTAAAACCCCTTCAATATTTATTGTTTGTAGACTTTGTGCTGATGGCCAGTCGACTGGTGTGAGTTGAAATCTTTTTGTAGATTAGATTTGCATGAGTCTAATCATTACTGAGGTTGAGCTTTTATCCATTTTCCTATTTTTTTTAAAAGAGAGTGAGTCAAACTTACTTCTTCATATGATTTTCTTGAAAAATCTGCCAGTTTTGAATATTTTTGACCATTCCTTACCTCCGCACACTTGTTTAGGGCAGGTGTCCTTTACAGCCCTGAGTCCTTGAGAATGCAAAGCGACCCTTAGCTGTGGGTTTAAAGCTGCTCCTGTGGGAAACGGCCACAAGGCGGCAGCATTTCTACATTTCCAACTGTGGGTTTTGGGCAACAGAGCTTTCCTGGAAATCGTGTTAGTAAGCTGCAAATTAGAGTGGAATGTGCCAGCTCAAACCCCCAAGAGCTTATATCTCTTAAATTATTGTTTGTATTTTAAATTTAATTTTTACTAATTATCAGAGCAAATTTGATACAAATGTAGATTCTCCTAGGTGTACAGTTTCTGGTTCATCCTATCAATGTATCTGTCTATTCCTCTTGGGATCCTTTCCCCTGTATGTTATTATAGAGTGTTGAGTAGACCTCTCTTCGTATTCCATAGGTATTTTGAGATTATATATTTCATATGTATTAGTACATGTCTGTTAACCCCCATATCCTAATTCATACATTCCTTACACCTTTTCATTTGGTTAAACATAATTTGGATTTCTGAATCTATGCATGTCCTTCTCTTGGAAATTATTTCATGGGTATCAATTTGTAGGTAACACCTATAAGTCATGTCATAGGATGTCTGTCTTTCGGTTTCTTTCTTACTTCAAGTTGGGTGATTATCTCTAGACACTTCTCAGGTGGTGCCAACGGCACTGTTCCATGCTTTTACATGGCTCATATTGCATTGCATACATGGAGGAATTCTTGGTGCATTTTTCTATTGATAGGCATTTTGGATTCTTCCACGTTTTGGCTATGGTACATGTTGCTGCAGTGCAGGAATGCCAGCCTGCGTCTTTTTGATTCTGGTCTACTCAGGTGATAGGCCCATGAGTGGGCCTACCAGATCACATGGTAGCTCCATTTTTACCCTTAAACGCACCTCCATTCTGTTCTCACTACTGGCTCTTACCAGGTTACATCCAACCAGCAGCTAAAGGGTACACAGTTCTCTAAAACCCCTCCAGCATTTATTCTTTGTAGACATTTTTTGCTGATGATCCTTCTGAGGGCTGAGAGGTGAAAGTTTTTGTACACTGGATTTGCATGGCTTTATTAATTCCTGATGTTCAGCCTTTTTCCATTCCCGTTTTCTTAACAAAGAAGGAAAGAAAAGAAGAAACAGAAAACAAATGTGCGTACAATATGCCTCTGGCAACTGTCGTTTTGAAATGTGGACGTCTTTTGAAAGTTTAGATTGATATGCGACCCCAGGATTTGTTTTCAGGGCAGGTGTCCTTTACAGGCATGCAATTATTTTGAATATCAACTGACCATTAGCGCTGGGATTAAAGCTGCTGTTGTGTGAAACGGCCACAAGGTGGCAGCAGTTCTCCTTTACCATATCTCGTTACTAGGTCAACAGAGCCTCAAAGGAAGTCGTGTTCTAGGGTGTAATTTAGAATGGAATGTGCCAGGAAAAAGCCCTTTAAGTTTGTCTCACTACTTCTTGTTTGTTTTTTTAACTTAATTTTTATTTTTTATCACAGCAAGTTTGATTACAATGTTTGCCTTGTTGTAGGTTTGCAAGATGTGGTTCTTTCACACATATACATATGTCTATTCTTCCTGGGATCCATTTCCCATGTACGTTAGGAAAGAATGTTGAGTAGTCTTCTCTTGGTATTCCATAGGTCTTGGATGATTATATATTTCACCTCTGTTTGTATATGTCTGTTAACCCCAATATCCTAATGTATCCAATCCTCACACCTTTCCTTTGGTGAACCATAAGTTTGTTTAATGAATCTGTGATTGCCCTTCTCTGTGGAAATAATTTCACTGGTATCAATTTTTAGGTAACACCTAAAAGTGATATCGTACGCTATGTGTCTTTCTCGTTCTGACTTACTACAAGTCGTGTGATTATTTCTAGACTCATCTATGGTGTTGCAAATGGCATTGTGTCCTTTTTTCCCTTGGCTGATATTCTGTCTGTACATGTACCAGTTCTTCTTTGTCCACTCATCTGTTGATGGAGTTTTTGGTTGCTTCCAAGTCTTGGCTATTTTAATACTGCGGCAATGCACATTTGCCTGCCTGTGTCTTTCCAATTCTGTCTTCTTAGGTTATAGGCCCAGGAGTGGGCCTCCTGGATCGTATGGTAGAAAAATGTTTACCTTGTAAAGGAACCTCCATTCTGTTCTCATTAGTGGCTCTTACCAGTTTACGCCCCCCTTAATGTTGAGGGTATGCACTTCTCCACAACCTCTTCTGCATTTATTGTGTGTAGTTTTTTGCTGATGTTTATTCTGACTAGTGTGCGCTGATACCTCTTTGTGGTTGGATTTGCATGTGTCTCAGAATCCCTTGATATTGAGCTTTCTGGCATGTCCATTTTTTCTTCAAACTGTGAGTACAGCTTACCTCTTCAAATTGTTTTCTTGAAGTATGTGTGACATTTAGAAATATTTTGGCCATTACCTCCTTCAAGACATTTTGAGGGCAGGTTTCAGTTACAGCCCTCCAGTACTGGTGCATATGAAGTGACCCTTAGCACAGGTTTCAAAGCTGCTCTTGCAGGTAACGGCCAGAGGACGGCAGCATTTCTGTTTTCCCAATCTGGTAACTAGGGAAACAGATCTTCCTGGCAGTGGTGTTCCTCCGTTATATAATAGAGTGCAATGTGCCCAGATAAACCCCCAAAATCCAATGTCTCCTCACTTATGTGTGTTTTCTAAATTGAATTTATATTTTTTTATTGGAGTCATATTCCTTTGTGTACATGGACCACTTCTTCTTTGTGCATTCCTCTGTAGATGGATATTTTCATAGCTTCCATGTGTTGGCTATGGTAAATATTGCTGGAGTGCAGGATTGCCAGCCTGTGTCTTTTTTTTTTTTCGGTACGTGAGCCTCTCACTGCCGTGGCCCCTCCCATTGCAGAGCACAGGCTCCGGATGCACAGGCCCAGCAGCCATAGGTCACGGGACCAGCCGCTCCACGTCATGTGAGATCTTCCCGGACTGGGGCATGAACCCCTGTCCCCTGCATTGGCAGGCGGACTCTCAACCACTGCACCACCAGTGAAGCCCAGCCTGTGTCTTTCTGATTCTCATCCCCTCAGAAATAGGCCCAGCAGTGGGTATGCTTGATTGAATGGTAGCTCAGTATTTATCTTTTCAAGGCACCTCCTTTGTGTTTTCATTACTGGCTCTTACCATGTCCCACGTTGAACCAAGAGTATGCATTTCTCCAAAACCCCTGAAGCATTTATTGTTTGCAGAAGTTTTGCTGATGGCTATTCTGACTGGTGTGAGCTGTTAGGTTTTTGTAATTTGGATTTGCATGGCTTTAATTATTCCTAATGTTCAGCATTTTTCCATGCCTTTGAAAATTTCTGGTAAAGAAAAACAGAAAAAATGGAGAGTACAATTAACCTCTTGCAATTGTCTTCTTGACAGGGTGCCCTCTTTTGATTTTTTGGGTCAATTTTCGAACCCCGGATTGTTTTTGAGGGCAGGTGTCATTTACAGGCCTGCAATGAGTGTGAATATTTAGTGACCATCAGCACTGGGTTTAAAGCTGCTGTTGTGGGAAACGGCCACAAGGCGGCAGCATTTCTCCATTCCCAAATCTGGTTACTAGGGCAGCAGAGCCTCTCTGGAAGTCGTGTTCCTAGGTTGTAAGTTAGAATGGAATGTGCCAGCAGAAACGCCCATAAGTTTATGTCTCATTAATTCTTGGTTTTCAAAATTTATTTAATCAGGGTAATGATTAGATATTCTTTGTCCAGGTGTACACAATCTGGTTGATTTCTACAATATATACGTCTATTCATGTTCAGATCCTCTTCCCATGTAAAACATTACAGAGTGTTCTGTAGATCTCCCTTGCTATATGGTCAGGCTTTTTGATATGTGTTTATAATATGTATTTCTATACGTATGGTAACACTAATCTTAATGTACCATTTCGCCCACCTATCCTTTTAGATAAGCATACTTGTAAGTCTGTGAGTGTCTTTCTCTGTGGAAATATGTTCATTTGTGTTAGTTATTAGTTAACGCCTATAAGTGATATCATAGGATATAGGTCTTTTGCCTTCTGACTTACCTCATGGTCTGTGATTATCTCCAAGCTCATCTATGGTGCCTCAAATAGCAGTGTTTCATTGTTTTCCATGGCTACTATTCTGTTGTCTACATAGACCACTTCTTTATCCATTCATCTGTTGGTGCTCATTTTGGTTGCTTCACTATCTTGGCTATTGTGGATAAGGCTGCAGTGCAGCTTTTGCAGCCTGGGTCTTCTCATTTCAGGTCTCAGGTGAGAGGTCCAGTGGTGTGACTGCTGGATTGAATGGTACCCCAATTTGTATTTTAATTGCACCTCCCTTCTGTTCTCATTATTGGCTATTACCACTTTACCTCTCACCAGCAGAAAGAGGGTACACAGTTCTCTAAAACCCCTTCAATATTTATTGTTTGTAGACTTTGTGCTGATGGCCAGTCGACTGGTGTGAGTTGAAATCTTTTTGTAGATTAGATTTGCATGAGTCTAATCATTACTGAGGTTGAGCTTTTATCCATTTTCCTATTTTTTTTAAAAGAGAGTGAGTCAAACTTACTTCTTCATATGATTTTCTTGAAAAATCTGCCAGTTTTGAATATTTTTGACCATTCCTTACCTCCGCACACTTGTTTAGGGCAGGTGTCCTTTACAGCCCTGAGTCCTTGAGAATGCAAAGCGACCCTTAGCTGTGGGTTTAAAGCTGCTCCTGTGGGAAACGGCCACAAGGCGGCAGCATTTCTACATTTCCAACTGTGGGTTTTGGGCAACAGAGCTTTCCTGGAAATCGTGTTAGTAAGCTGCAAATTAGAGTGGAATGTGCCAGCTCAAACCCCCAAGAGCTTATATCTCTTAAATTATTGTTTGTATTTTAAATTTAATTTTTACTAATTATCAGAGCAAATTTGATACAAATGTAGATTCTCCTAGGTGTACAGTTTCTGGTTCATCCTATCAATGTATCTGTCTATTCCTCTTGGGATCCTTTCCCCTGTATGTTATTATAGAGTGTTGAGTAGACCTCTCTTCGTATTCCATAGGTATTTTGAGATTATATATTTCATATGTATTAGTACATGTCTGTTAACCCCCATATCCTAATTCATACATTCCTTACACCTTTTCATTTGGTTAAACATAATTTGGATTTCTGAATCTATGCATGTCCTTCTCTTGGAAAGTATTTCATGGGTATCAATTTGTAGGTAACACCTATAAGTCATGTCATAGGATGTCTGTCTTTCGGTTTCTTTCTTACTTCAAGTTGGGTGATTATCTCTAGACACTTCTCAGGTGGTGCCAACGGCACTGTTCCATGCTTTTACATGGCTCATATTGCATTGCATACATGGAGGAATTCTTGGTGCATTTTTCTATTGATAGGCATTTTGGATTCTTCCACGTTTTGGCTATGGTACATGTTGCTGCAGTGCAGGAATGCCAGCCTGCGTCTTTTTGATTCTGGTCTACTCAGGTGATAGGCCCATGAGTGGGCCTACCAGATCACATGGTAGCTCCATTTTTACCCTTAAACGCACCTCCATTCTGTTCTCACTACTGGCTCTTACCAGGTTACATCCAACCAGCAGCTAAAGGGTACACAGTTCTCTAAAACCCCTCCAGCATTTATTCTTTGTAGACATTTTTTGCTGATGATCCTTCTGAGGGCTGAGAGGTGAAAGTTTTTGTACACTGGATTTGCATGGCTTTATTAATTCCTGATGTTCAGCCTTTTTCCATTCCCGTTTTCTTAACAAAGAAGGAAAGAAAAGAAGAAACAGAAAACAAATGTGCGTACAATATGCCTCTGGCAACTGTCGTTTTGAAATGTGGACGTCTTTTGAAAGTTTAGATTGATATGCGACCCCAGGATTTGTTTTCAGGGCAGGTGTCCTTTACAGGCCTGCAATTATTTTGAATATCAACTGACCATTAGCGCTGGGATTAAAGCTGCTGTTGTGTGAAACGGCCACAAGGTGGCAGCAGTTCTCCTTTACCATATCTCGTTACTAGGTCAACAGAGCCTCAAAGGAAGTCGTGTTCTAGGGTGTAATTTAGAATGGAATGTGCCAGGAAAAAGCCCTTTAAGTTTGTCTCACTACTTCTTGTTTGTTTTTTTAACTTAATTTTTATTTTTTATCACAGCAAGTTTGATTACAATGTTTGCCTTGTTGTAGGTTTGCAAGATGTGGTTCTTTCACACATATACATATGTCTATTCTTCCTGGGATCCATTTCCCATGTACGTTAGGAAAGAATGTTGAGTAGTCTTCTCTTGGTATTCCATAGGTCTTGGATGATTATATATTTCACCTCTGTTTGTATATGTCTGTTAACCCCAATATCCTAATGTATCCAATCCTCACACCTTTCCTTTGGTGAACCATAAGTTTGTTTAATGAATCTGTGATTGCCCTTCTCTGTGGAAATAATTTCACTGGTATCAATTTTTAGGTAACACCTAAAAGTGATATCGTACGCTATGTGTCTTTCTCGTTCTGACTTACTACAAGTCGTGTGATTATTTCTAGACTCATCTATGGTGTTGCAAATGGCATTGTGTCCTTTTTTCCCTTGGCTGATATTCTGTCTGTACATGTACCAGTTCTTCTTTGTCCACTCATCTGTTGATGGAGTTTTTGGTTGCTTCCAAGTCTTGGCTATTTTAATACTGCGGCAATGCACATTTGCCTGCCTGTGTCTTTCCAATTCTGTCTTCTTAGGTTATAGGCCCAGGAGTGGGCCTCCTGGATCGTATGGTAGAAAAATGTTTACCTTGTAAAGGAACCTCCATTCTGTTCTCATTAGTGGCTCTTACCAGTTTACGCCCCCCTTAATGTTGAGGGTATGCACTTCTCCACAACCTCTTCTGCATTTATTGTGTGTAGTTTTTTGCTGATGTTTATTCTGACTAGTGTGCGCTGATACCTCTTTGTGGTTGGATTTGCATGTGTCTCAGAATCCCTTGATATTGAGCTTTCTGGCATGTCCATTTTTTCTTCAAACTGTGAGTACAGCTTACCTCTTCAAATTGTTTTCTTGAAGTATGTGTGACATTTAGAAATATTTTGGCCATTACCTCCCTCAAGACATTTTGAGGGCAGGTTTCAGTTACAGCCCTCCAGTACTGGTGCATATGAAGTGACCCTTAGCACAGGTTTCAAAGCTGCTCTTGCAGGTAACGGCCAGAGGACGGCAGCATTTCTGTTTTCCCAATCTGGTAACTAGGGAAACAGATCTTCCTGGCAGTGGTGTTCCTCCGTTATATAATAGAGTGCAATGTGCCCAGATAAACCCCCAAAATCCAATGTCTCCTCACTTATGTGTGTTTTCTAAATTGAATTTATATTTTTTTATTGGAGTCATATTCCTTTGTGTACATGGACCACTTCTTCTTTGTGCATTCCTCTGTAGATGGATATTTTCATAGCTTCCATGTGTTGGCTATGGTAAATATTGCTGGAGTGCAGGATTGCCAGCCTGTGTCTTTTTTTTTGTTCGGTACGTGAGCCTCTCACTGCCGTGGCCCCTCCCATTGCAGAGCACAGGCTCCGGATGCACAGGCCCAGCAGCCATAGGTCACGGGACCAGCCGCTCCACGTCATGTGAGATCTTCCCGGACTGGGGCATGAACCCCTGTCCCCTGCATTGGCAGGCGGACTCTCAACCACTGCACCACCAGTGAAGCCCAGCCTGTGTCTTTCTGATTCTCATCCCCTCAGAAATAGGCCCAGCAGTGGGTATGCTTGATTGAATGGTAGCTCAGTATTTATCTTTTCAAGGCACCTCCTTTGTGTTTTCATTACTGGCTCTTACCATGTCCCACGTTGAACCAAGAGTATGCATTTCTCCAAAACCCCTGAAGCATTTATTGTTTGCAGAAGTTTTGCTGATGGCTATTCTGACTGGTGTGAGCTGTTAGGTTTTTGTAATTTGGATTTGCATGGCTTTAATTATTCCTAATGTTCAGCATTTTTCCATGCCTTTGAAAATTTCTGGTAAAGAAAAACAGAAAAAATGGAGAGTACAATTAACCTCTTGCAATTGTCTTCTTGACAGGGTGCCCTCTTTTGATTTTTTGGGTCAATTTTCGAACCCCGGATTGTTTTTGAGGGCAGGTGTCATTTACAGGCCTGCAATGAGTGTGAATATTTAGTGACCATCAGCACTGGGTTTAAAGCTGCTGTTGTGGGAAACGGCCACAAGGCGGCAGCATTTCTCCATTCCCAAATCTGGTTACTAGGGCAGCAGAGCCTCTCTGGAAGTCGTGTTCCTAGGTTGTAAGTTAGAATGGAATGTGCCAGCAGAAACGCCCATAAGTTTATGTCTCATTAATTCTTGGTTTTCAAAATTTATTTAATCAGGGTAATGATTAGATATTCTTTGTCCAGGTGTACACAATCTGGTTGATTTCTACAATATATACGTCTATTCATGTTCAGATCCTCTTCCCATGTAAAACATTACAGAGTGTTCTGTAGATCTCCCTTGCTATATGGTCAGGCTTTTTGATATGTGTTTATAATATGTATTTCTATACGTATGGTAACACTAATCTTAATGTACCATTTCGCCCACCTATCCTTTTAGATAAGCATACTTGTAAGTCTGTGAGTGTCTTTCTCTGTGGAAATATGTTCATTTGTGTTAGTTATTAGTTAACGCCTATAAGTGATATCATAGGATATAGGTCTTTTGCCTTCTGACTTACCTCATGGTCTGTGATTATCTCCAAGCTCATCTATGGTGCCTCAAATAGCAGTGTTTCATTGTTTTCCATGGCTACTATTCTGTTGTCTACATAGACCACTTCTTTATCCATTCATCTGTTGGTGCTCATTTTGGTTGCTTCACTATCTTGGCTATTGTGGATAAGGCTGCAGTGCAGCTTTTGCAGCCTGGGTCTTCTCATTTCAGGTCTCAGGTGAGAGGTCCAGTGGTGTGACTGCTGGATTGAATGGTACCCCAATTTGTATTTTAATTGCACCTCCCTTCTGTTCTCATTATTGGCTATTACCACTTTACCTCTCACCAGCAGAAAGAGGGTACACAGTTCTCTAAAACCCCTTCAATATTTATTGTTTGTAGACTTTGTGCTGATGGCCAGTCGACTGGTGTGAGTTGAAATCTTTTTGTAGATTAGATTTGCATGAGTCTAATCATTACTGAGGTTGAGCTTTTATCCATTTTCCTATTTTTTTTAAAAGAGAGTGAGTCAAACTTACTTCTTCATATGATTTTCTTGAAAAATCTGCCAGTTTTGAATATTTTTGACCATTCCTTACCTCCGCACACTTGTTTAGGGCAGGTGTCCTTTACAGCCCTGAGTCCTTGAGAATGCAAAGCGACCCTTAGCTGTGGGTTTAAAGCTGCTCCTGTGGGAAACGGCCACAAGGCGGCAGCATTTCTACATTTCCAACTGTGGGTTTTGGGCAACAGAGCTTTCCTGGAAATCGTGTTAGTAAGCTGCAAATTAGAGTGGAATGTGCCAGCTCAAACCCCCAAGAGCTTATATCTCTTAAATTATTGTTTGTATTTTAAATTTAATTTTTACTAATTATCAGAGCAAATTTGATACAAATGTAGATTCTCCTAGGTGTACAGTTTCTGGTTCATCCTATCAATGTATCTGTCTATTCCTCTTGGGATCCTTTCCCCTGTATGTTATTATAGAGTGTTGAGTAGACCTCTCTTCGTATTCCATAGGTATTTTGAGATTATATATTTCATATGTATTAGTACATGTCTGTTAACCCCCATATCCTAATTCATACATTCCTTACACCTTTTCATTTGGTTAAACATAATTTGGATTTCTGAATCTATGCATGTCCTTCTCTTGGAAAGTATTTCATGGGTATCAATTTGTAGGTAACACCTATAAGTCATGTCATAGGATGTCTGTCTTTCGGTTTCTTTCTTACTTCAAGTTGGGTGATTATCTCTAGACACTTCTCAGGTGGTGCCAACGGCACTGTTCCATGCTTTTACATGGCTCATATTGCATTGCATACATGGAGGAATTCTTGGTGCATTTTTCTATTGATAGGCATTTTGGATTCTTCCACGTTTTGGCTATGGTACATGTTGCTGCAGTGCAGGAATGCCAGCCTGCGTCTTTTTGATTCTGGTCTACTCAGGTGATAGGCCCATGAGTGGGCCTACCAGATCACATGGTAGCTCCATTTTTACCCTTAAACGCACCTCCATTCTGTTCTCACTACTGGCTCTTACCAGGTTACATCCAACCAGCAGCTAAAGGGTACACAGTTCTCTAAAACCCCTCCAGCATTTATTCTTTGTAGACATTTTTTGCTGATGATCCTTCTGAGGGCTGAGAGGTGAAAGTTTTTGTACACTGGATTTGCATGGCTTTATTAATTCCTGATGTTCAGCCTTTTTCCATTCCCGTTTTCTTAACAAAGAAGGAAAGAAAAGAAGAAACAGAAAACAAATGTGCGTACAATATGCCTCTGGCAACTGTCGTTTTGAAATGTGGACGTCTTTTGAAAGTTTAGATTGATATGCGACCCCAGGATTTGTTTTCAGGGCAGGTGTCCTTTACAGGCCTGCAATTATTTTGAATATCAACTGACCATTAGCGCTGGGATTAAAGCTGCTGTTGTGTGAAACGGCCACAAGGTGGCAGCAGTTCTCCTTTACCATATCTCGTTACTAGGTCAACAGAGCCTCAAAGGAAGTCGTGTTCTAGGGTGTAATTTAGAATGGAATGTGCCAGGAAAAAGCCCTTTAAGTTTGTCTCACTACTTCTTGTTTGTTTTTTTAACTTAATTTTTATTTTTTATCACAGCAAGTTTGATTACAATGTTTGCCTTGTTGTAGGTTTGCAAGATGTGGTTCTTTCACACATATACATATGTCTATTCTTCCTGGGATCCATTTCCCATGTACGTTAGGAAAGAATGTTGAGTAGTCTTCTCTTGGTATTCCATAGGTCTTGGATGATTATATATTTCACCTCTGTTTGTATATGTCTGTTAACCCCAATATCCTAATGTATCCAATCCTCACACCTTTCCTTTGGTGAACCATAAGTTTGTTTAATGAATCTGTGATTGCCCTTCTCTGTGGAAATAATTTCACTGGTATCAATTTTTAGGTAACACCTAAAAGTGATATCGTACGCTATGTGTCTTTCTCGTTCTGACTTACTACAAGTCGTGTGATTATTTCTAGACTCATCTATGGTGTTGCAAATGGCATTGTGTCCTTTTTTCCCTTGGCTGATATTCTGTCTGTACATGTACCAGTTCTTCTTTGTCCACTCATCTGTTGATGGAGTTTTTGGTTGCTTCCAAGTCTTGGCTATTTTAATACTGCGGCAATGCACATTTGCCTGCCTGTGTCTTTCCAATTCTGTCTTCTTAGGTTATAGGCCCAGGAGTGGGCCTCCTGGATCGTATGGTAGAAAAATGTTTACCTTGTAAAGGAACCTCCATTCTGTTCTCATTAGTGGCTCTTACCAGTTTACGCCCCCCTTAATGTTGAGGGTATGCACTTCTCCACAACCTCTTCTGCATTTATTGTGTGTAGTTTTTTGCTGATGTTTATTCTGACTAGTGTGCGCTGATACCTCTTTGTGGTTGGATTTGCATGTGTCTCAGAATCCCTTGATATTGAGCTTTCTGGCATGTCCATTTTTTCTTCAAACTGTGAGTACAGCTTACCTCTTCAAATTGTTTTCTTGAAGTATGTGTGACATTTAGAAATATTTTGGCCATTACCTCCCTCAAGACATTTTGAGGGCAGGTTTCAGTTACAGCCCTCCAGTACTGGTGCATATGAAGTGACCCTTAGCACAGGTTTCAAAGCTGCTCTTGCAGGTAACGGCCAGAGGACGGCAGCATTTCTGTTTTCCCAATCTGGTAACTAGGGAAACAGATCTTCCTGGCAGTGGTGTTCCTCCGTTATATAATAGAGTGCAATGTGCCCAGATAAACCCCCAAAATCCAATGTCTCCTCACTTATGTGTGTTTTCTAAATTGAATTTATATTTTTTTTATTGGAGTCATATTCCTTTGTGTACATGGACCACTTCTTCTTTGTGCATTCCTCTGTAGATGGATATTTTCATAGCTTCCATGTGTTGGCTATGGTAAATATTGCTGGAGTGCAGGATTGCCAGCCTGTGTCTTTTTTTTTGTTCGGTACGTGAGCCTCTCACTGCCGTGGCCCCTCCCATTGCAGAGCACAGGCTCCGGATGCACAGGCCCAGCAGCCATAGGTCACGGGACCAGCCGCTCCACGTCATGTGAGATCTTCCCGGACTGGGGCATGAACCCCTGTCCCCTGCATTGGCAGGCGGACTCTCAACCACTGCACCACCAGTGAAGCCCAGCCTGTGTCTTTCTGATTCTCATCCCCTCAGAAATAGGCCCAGCAGTGGGTATGCTTGATTGAATGGTAGCTCAGTATTTATCTTTTCAAGGCACCTCCTTTGTGTTTTCATTACTGGCTCTTACCATGTCCCACGTTGAACCAAGAGTATGCATTTCTCCAAAACCCCTGAAGCATTTATTGTTTGCAGAAGTTTTGCTGATGGCTATTCTGACTGGTGTGAGCTGTTAGGTTTTTGTAATTTGGATTTGCATGGCTTTAATTATTCCTAATGTTCAGCATTTTTCCATGCCTTTGAAAATTTCTGGTAAAGAAAAACAGAAAAAATGGAGAGTACAATTAACCTCTTGCAATTGTCTTCTTGACAGGGTGCCCTCTTTTGATTTTTTGGGTCAATTTTCGAACCCCGGATTGTTTTTGAGGGCAGGTGTCATTTACAGGCCTGCAATGAGTGTGAATATTTAGTGACCATCAGCACTGGGTTTAAAGCTGCTGTTGTGGGAAACGGCCACAAGGCGGCAGCATTTCTCCATTCCCAAATCTGGTTACTAGGGCAGCAGAGCCTCTCTGGAAGTCGTGTTCCTAGGTTGTAAGTTAGAATGGAATGTGCCAGCAGAAACGCCCATAAGTTTATGTCTCATTAATTCTTGGTTTTCAAAATTTATTTAATCAGGGTAATGATTAGATATTCTTTGTCCAGGTGTACACAATCTGGTTGATTTCTACAATATATACGTCTATTCATGTTCAGATCCTCTTCCCATGTAAAACATTACAGAGTGTTCTGTAGATCTCCCTTGCTATATGGTCAGGCTTTTTGATATGTGTTTATAATATGTATTTCTATACGTATGGTAACACTAATCTTAATGTACCATTTCGCCCACCTATCCTTTTAGATAAGCATACTTGTAAGTCTGTGAGTGTCTTTCTCTGTGGAAATATGTTCATTTGTGTTAGTTATTAGTTAACGCCTATAAGTGATATCATAGGATATAGGTCTTTTGCCTTCTGACTTACCTCATGGTCTGTGATTATCTCCAAGCTCATCTATGGTGCCTCAAATAGCAGTGTTTCATTGTTTTCCATGGCTACTATTCTGTTGTCTACATAGACCACTTCTTTATCCATTCATCTGTTGGTGCTCATTTTGGTTGCTTCACTATCTTGGCTATTGTGGATAAGGCTGCAGTGCAGCTTTTGCAGCCTGGGTCTTCTCATTTCAGGTCTCAGGTGAGAGGTCCAGTGGTGTGACTGCTGGATTGAATGGTACCCCAATTTGTATTTTAATTGCACCTCCCTTCTGTTCTCATTATTGGCTATTACCACTTTACCTCTCACCAGCAGAAAGAGGGTACACAGTTCTCTAAAACCCCTTCAATATTTATTGTTTGTAGACTTTGTGCTGATGGCCAGTCGACTGGTGTGAGTTGAAATCTTTTTGTAGATTAGATTTGCATGAGTCTAATCATTACTGAGGTTGAGCTTTTATCCATTTTCCTATTTTTTTTAAAAGAGAGTGAGTCAAACTTACTTCTTCATATGATTTTCTTGAAAAATCTGCCAGTTTTGAATATTTTTGACCATTCCTTACCTCCGCACACTTGTTTAGGGCAGGTGTCCTTTACAGCCCTGAGTCCTTGAGAATGCAAAGCGACCCTTAGCTGTGGGTTTAAAGCTGCTCCTGTGGGAAACGGCCACAAGGCGGCAGCATTTCTACATTTCCAACTGTGGGTTTTGGGCAACAGAGCTTTCCTGGAAATCGTGTTAGTAAGCTGCAAATTAGAGTGGAATGTGCCAGCTCAAACCCCCAAGAGCTTATATCTCTTAAATTATTGTTTGTATTTTAAATTTAATTTTTACTAATTATCAGAGCAAATTTGATACAAATGTAGATTCTCCTAGGTGTACAGTTTCTGGTTCATCCTATCAATGTATCTGTCTATTCCTCTTGGGATCCTTTCCCCTGTATGTTATTATAGAGTGTTGAGTAGACCTCTCTTCGTATTCCATAGGTATTTTGAGATTATATATTTCATATGTATTAGTACATGTCTGTTAACCCCCATATCCTAATTCATACATTCCTTACACCTTTTCATTTGGTTAAACATAATTTGGATTTCTGAATCTATGCATGTCCTTCTCTTGGAAATTATTTCATGGGTATCAATTTGTAGGTAACACCTATAAGTCATGTCATAGGATGTCTGTCTTTCGGTTTCTTTCTTACTTCAAGTTGGGTGATTATCTCTAGACACTTCTCAGGTGGTGCCAACGGCACTGTTCCATGCTTTTACATGGCTCATATTGCATTGCATACATGGAGGAATTCTTGGTGCATTTTTCTATTGATAGGCATTTTGGATTCTTCCACGTTTTGGCTATGGTACATGTTGCTGCAGTGCAGGAATGCCAGCCTGCGTCTTTTTGATTCTGGTCTACTCAGGTGATAGGCCCATGAGTGGGCCTACCAGATCACATGGTAGCTCCATTTTTACCCTTAAACGCACCTCCATTCTGTTCTCACTACTGGCTCTTACCAGGTTACATCCAACCAGCAGCTAAAGGGTACACAGTTCTCTAAAACCCCTCCAGCATTTATTCTTTGTAGACATTTTTTGCTGATGATCCTTCTGAGGGCTGAGAGGTGAAAGTTTTTGTACACTGGATTTGCATGGCTTTATTAATTCCTGATGTTCAGCCTTTTTCCATTCCCGTTTTCTTAACAAAGAAGGAAAGAAAAGAAGAAACAGAAAACAAATGTGCGTACAATATGCCTCTGGCAACTGTCGTTTTGAAATGTGGACGTCTTTTGAAAGTTTAGATTGATATGCGACCCCAGGATTTGTTTTCAGGGCAGGTGTCCTTTACAGGCCTGCAATTATTTTGAATATCAACTGACCATTAGCGCTGGGATTAAAGCTGCTGTTGTGTGAAACGGCCACAAGGTGGCAGCAGTTCTCCTTTACCATATCTCGTTACTAGGTCAACAGAGCCTCAAAGGAAGTCGTGTTCTAGGGTGTAATTTAGAATGGAATGTGCCAGGAAAAAGCCCTTTAAGTTTGTCTCACTACTTCTTGTTTGTTTTTTTAACTTAATTTTTATTTTTTATCACAGCAAGTTTGATTACAATGTTTGCCTTGTTGTAGGTTTGCAAGATGTGGTTCTTTCACACATATACATATGTCTATTCTTCCTGGGATCCATTTCCCATGTACGTTAGGAAAGAATGTTGAGTAGTCTTCTCTTGGTATTCCATAGGTCTTGGATGATTATATATTTCACCTCTGTTTGTATATGTCTGTTAACCCCAATATCCTAATGTATCCAATCCTCACACCTTTCCTTTGGTGAACCATAAGTTTGTTTAATGAATCTGTGATTGCCCTTCTCTGTGGAAATAATTTCACTGGTATCAATTTTTAGGTAACACCTAAAAGTGATATCGTACGCTATGTGTCTTTCTCGTTCTGACTTACTACAAGTCGTGTGATTATTTCTAGACTCATCTATGGTGTTGCAAATGGCATTGTGTCCTTTTTTCCCTTGGCTGATATTCTGTCTGTACATGTACCAGTTCTTCTTTGTCCACTCATCTGTTGATGGAGTTTTTGGTTGCTTCCAAGTCTTGGCTATTTTAATACTGCGGCAATGCACATTTGCCTGCCTGTGTCTTTCCAATTCTGTCTTCTTAGGTTATAGGCCCAGGAGTGGGCCTCCTGGATCGTATGGTAGAAAAATGTTTACCTTGTAAAGGAACCTCCATTCTGTTCTCATTAGTGGCTCTTACCAGTTTACGCCCCCCTTAATGTTGAGGGTATGCACTTCTCCACAACCTCTTCTGCATTTATTGTGTGTAGTTTTTTGCTGATGTTTATTCTGACTAGTGTGCGCTGATACCTCTTTGTGGTTGGATTTGCATGTGTCTCAGAATCCCTTGATATTGAGCTTTCTGGCATGTCCATTTTTTCTTCAAACTGTGAGTACAGCTTACCTCTTCAAATTGTTTTCTTGAAGTATGTGTGACATTTAGAAATATTTTGGCCATTACCTCCCTCAAGACATTTTGAGGGCAGGTTTCAGTTACAGCCCTCCAGTACTGGTGCATATGAAGTGACCCTTAGCACAGGTTTCAAAGCTGCTCTTGCAGGTAACGGCCAGAGGACGGCAGCATTTCTGTTTTCCCAATCTGGTAACTAGGGAAACAGATCTTCCTGGCAGTGGTGTTCCTCCGTTATATAATAGAGTGCAATGTGCCCAGATAAACCCCCAAAATCCAATGTCTCCTCACTTATGTGTGTTTTCTAAATTGAATTTATATTTTTTTATTGGAGTCATATTCCTTTGTGTACATGGACCACTTCTTCTTTGTGCATTCCTCTGTAGATGGATATTTTCATAGCTTCCATGTGTTGGCTATGGTAAATATTGCTGGAGTGCAGGATTGCCAGCCTGTGTCTTTTTTTTTGTTCGGTACGTGAGCCTCTCACTGCCGTGGCCCCTCCCATTGCAGAGCACAGGCTCCGGATGCACAGGCCCAGCAGCCATAGGTCACGGGACCAGCCGCTCCACGTCATGTGAGATCTTCCCGGACTGGGGCATGAACCCCTGTCCCCTGCATTGGCAGGCGGACTCTCAACCACTGCACCACCAGTGAAGCCCAGCCTGTGTCTTTCTGATTCTCATCCCCTCAGAAATAGGCCCAGCAGTGGGTATGCTTGATTGAATGGTAGCTCAGTATTTATCTTTTCAAGGCACCTCCTTTGTGTTTTCATTACTGGCTCTTACCATGTCCCACGTTGAACCAAGAGTATGCATTTCTCCAAAACCCCTGAAGCATTTATTGTTTGCAGAAGTTTTGCTGATGGCTATTCTGACTGGTGTGAGCTGTTAGGTTTTTGTAATTTGGATTTGCATGGCTTTAATTATTCCTAATGTTCAGCATTTTTCCATGCCTTTGAAAATTTCTGGTAAAGAAAAACAGAAAAAATGGAGAGTACAATTAACCTCTTGCAATTGTCTTCTTGACAGGGTGCCCTCTTTTGATTTTTTGGGTCAATTTTCGAACCCCGGATTGTTTTTGAGGGCAGGTGTCATTTACAGGCCTGCAATGAGTGTGAATATTTAGTGACCATCAGCACTGGGTTTAAAGCTGCTGTTGTGGGAAACGGCCACAAGGCGGCAGCATTTCTCCATTCCCAAATCTGGTTACTAGGGCAGCAGAGCCTCTCTGGAAGTCGTGTTCCTAGGTTGTAAGTTAGAATGGAATGTGCCAGCAGAAACGCCCATAAGTTTATGTCTCATTAATTCTTGGTTTTCAAAATTTATTTAATCAGGGTAATGATTAGATATTCTTTGTCCAGGTGTACACAATCTGGTTGATTTCTACAATATATACGTCTATTCATGTTCAGATCCTCTTCCCATGTAAAACATTACAGAGTGTTCTGTAGATCTCCCTTGCTATATGGTCAGGCTTTTTGATATGTGTTTATAATATGTATTTCTATACGTATGGTAACACTAATCTTAATGTACCATTTCGCCCACCTATCCTTTTAGATAAGCATACTTGTAAGTCTGTGAGTGTCTTTCTCTGTGGAAATATGTTCATTTGTGTTAGTTATTAGTTAACGCCTATAAGTGATATCATAGGATATAGGTCTTTTGCCTTCTGACTTACCTCATGGTCTGTGATTATCTCCAAGCTCATCTATGGTGCCTCAAATAGCAGTGTTTCATTGTTTTCCATGGCTACTATTCTGTTGTCTACATAGACCACTTCTTTATCCATTCATCTGTTGGTGCTCATTTTGGTTGCTTCACTATCTTGGCTATTGTGGATAAGGCTGCAGTGCAGCTTTTGCAGCCTGGGTCTTCTCATTTCAGGTCTCAGGTGAGAGGTCCAGTGGTGTGACTGCTGGATTGAATGGTACCCCAATTTGTATTTTAATTGCACCTCCCTTCTGTTCTCATTATTGGCTATTACCACTTTACCTCTCACCAGCAGAAAGAGGGTACACAGTTCTCTAAAACCCCTTCAATATTTATTGTTTGTAGACTTTGTGCTGATGGCCAGTCGACTGGTGTGAGTTGAAATCTTTTTGTAGATTAGATTTGCATGAGTCTAATCATTACTGAGGTTGAGCTTTTATCCATTTTCCTATTTTTTTTAAAAGAGAGTGAGTCAAACTTACTTCTTCATATGATTTTCTTGAAAAATCTGCCAGTTTTGAATATTTTTGACCATTCCTTACCTCCGCACACTTGTTTAGGGCAGGTGTCCTTTACAGCCCTGAGTCCTTGAGAATGCAAAGCGACCCTTAGCTGTGGGTTTAAAGCTGCTCCTGTGGGAAACGGCCACAAGGCGGCAGCATTTCTACATTTCCAACTGTGGGTTTTGGGCAACAGAGCTTTCCTGGAAATCGTGTTAGTAAGCTGCAAATTAGAGTGGAATGTGCCAGCTCAAACCCCCAAGAGCTTATATCTCTTAAATTATTGTTTGTATTTTAAATTTAATTTTTACTAATTATCAGAGCAAATTTGATACAAATGTAGATTCTCCTAGGTGTACAGTTTCTGGTTCATCCTATCAATGTATCTGTCTATTCCTCTTGGGATCCTTTCCCCTGTATGTTATTATAGAGTGTTGAGTAGACCTCTCTTCGTATTCCATAGGTATTTTGTGATTATATATTTCATATGTATTAGTACATGTCTGTTAACCCCCATATCCTAATTCATACATTCCTTACACCTTTTCATTTGGTTAAACATAATTTGGATTTCTGAATCTATGCATGTCCTTCTCTTGGAAAGTATTTCATGGGTATCAATTTGTAGGTAACACCTATAAGTCATGTCATAGGATGTCTGTCTTTCGGTTTCTTTCTTACTTCAAGTTGGGTGATTATCTCTAGACACTTCTCAGGTGGTGCCAACGGCACTGTTCCATGCTTTTACATGGCTCATATTGCATTGCATACATGGAGGAATTCTTGGTGCATTTTTCTATTGATAGGCATTTTGGATTCTTCCACGTTTTGGCTATGGTACATGTTGCTGCAGTGCAGGAATGCCAGCCTGCGTCTTTTTGATTCTGGTCTACTCAGGTGATAGGCCCATGAGTGGGCCTACCAGATCACATGGTAGCTCCATTTTTACCCTTAAACGCACCTCCATTCTGTTCTCACTACTGGCTCTTACCAGGTTACATCCAACCAGCAGCTAAAGGGTACACAGTTCTCTAAAACCCCTCCAGCATTTATTCTTTGTAGACATTTTTTGCTGATGATCCTTCTGAGGGCTGAGAGGTGAAAGTTTTTGTACACTGGATTTGCATGGCTTTATTAATTCCTGATGTTCAGCCTTTTTCCATTCCCGTTTTCTTAACAAAGAAGGAAAGAAAAGAAGAAACAGAAAACAAATGTGCGTACAATATGCCTCTGGCAACTGTCGTTTTGAAATGTGGACGTCTTTTGAAAGTTTAGATTGATATGCGACCCCAGGATTTGTTTTCAGGGCAGGTGTCCTTTACAGGCCTGCAATTATTTTGAATATCAACTGACCATTAGCGCTGGGATTAAAGCTGCTGTTGTGTGAAACGGCCACAAGGTGGCAGCAGTTCTCCTTTACCATATCTCGTTACTAGGTCAACAGAGCCTCAAAGGAAGTCGTGTTCTAGGGTGTAATTTAGAATGGAATGTGCCAGGAAAAAGCCCTTTAAGTTTGTCTCACTACTTCTTGTTTGTTTTTTTAACTTAATTTTTATTTTTTATCACAGCAAGTTTGATTACAATGTTTGCCTTGTTGTAGGTTTGCAAGATGTGGTTCTTTCACACATATACATATGTCTATTCTTCCTGGGATCCATTTCCCATGTACGTTAGGAAAGAATGTTGAGTAGTCTTCTCTTGGTATTCCATAGGTCTTGGATGATTATATATTTCACCTCTGTTTGTATATGTCTGTTAACCCCAATATCCTAATGTATCCAATCCTCACACCTTTCCTTTGGTGAACCATAAGTTTGTTTAATGAATCTGTGATTGCCCTTCTCTGTGGAAATAATTTCACTGGTATCAATTTTTAGGTAACACCTAAAAGTGATATCGTACGCTATGTGTCTTTCTCGTTCTGACTTACTACAAGTCGTGTGATTATTTCTAGACTCATCTATGGTGTTGCAAATGGCATTGTGTCCTTTTTTCCCTTGGCTGATATTCTGTCTGTACATGTACCAGTTCTTCTTTGTCCACTCATCTGTTGATGGAGTTTTTGGTTGCTTCCAAGTCTTGGCTATTTTAATACTGCGGCAATGCACATTTGCCTGCCTGTGTCTTTCCAATTCTGTCTTCTTAGGTTATAGGCCCAGGAGTGGGCCTCCTGGATCGTATGGTAGAAAAATGTTTACCTTGTAAAGGAACCTCCATTCTGTTCTCATTAGTGGCTCTTACCAGTTTACGCCCCCCTTAATGTTGAGGGTATGCACTTCTCCACAACCTCTTCTGCATTTATTGTGTGTAGTTTTTTGCTGATGTTTATTCTGACTAGTGTGCGCTGATACCTCTTTGTGGTTGGATTTGCATGTGTCTCAGAATCCCTTGATATTGAGCTTTCTGGCATGTCCATTTTTTCTTCAAACTGTGAGTACAGCTTACCTCTTCAAATTGTTTTCTTGAAGTATGTGTGACATTTAGAAATATTTTGGCCATTACCTCCCTCAAGACATTTTGAGGGCAGGTTTCAGTTACAGCCCTCCAGTACTGGTGCATATGAAGTGACCCTTAGCACAGGTTTCAAAGCTGCTCTTGCAGGTAACGGCCAGAGGACGGCAGCATTTCTGTTTTCCCAATCTGGTAACTAGGGAAACAGATCTTCCTGGCAGTGGTGTTCCTCCGTTATATAATAGAGTGCAATGTGCCCAGATAAACCCCCAAAATCCAATGTCTCCTCACTTATGTGTGTTTTCTAAATTGAATTTATATTTTTTTTATTGGAGTCATATTCCTTTGTGTACATGGACCACTTCTTCTTTGTGCATTCCTCTGTAGATGGATATTTTCATAGCTTCCATGTGTTGGCTATGGTAAATATTGCTGGAGTGCAGGATTGCCAGCCTGTGTCTTTTTTTTTGTTCGGTACGTGAGCCTCTCACTGCCGTGGCCCCTCCCATTGCAGAGCACAGGCTCCGGATGCACAGGCCCAGCAGCCATAGGTCACGGGACCAGCCGCTCCACGTCATGTGAGATCTTCCCGGACTGGGGCATGAACCCCTGTCCCCTGCATTGGCAGGCGGACTCTCAACCACTGCACCACCAGTGAAGCCCAGCCTGTGTCTTTCTGATTCTCATCCCCTCAGAAATAGGCCCAGCAGTGGGTATGCTTGATTGAATGGTAGCTCAGTATTTATCTTTTCAAGGCACCTCCTTTGTGTTTTCATTACTGGCTCTTACCATGTCCCACGTTGAACCAAGAGTATGCATTTCTCCAAAACCCCTGAAGCATTTATTGTTTGCAGAAGTTTTGCTGATGGCTATTCTGACTGGTGTGAGCTGTTAGGTTTTTGTAATTTGGATTTGCATGGCTTTAATTATTCCTAATGTTCAGCATTTTTCCATGCCTTTGAAAATTTCTGGTAAAGAAAAACAGAAAAAATGGAGAGTACAATTAACCTCTTGCAATTGTCTTCTTGACAGGGTGCCCTCTTTTGATTTTTTGGGTCAATTTTCGAACCCCGGATTGTTTTTGAGGGCAGGTGTCATTTACAGGCCTGCAATGAGTGTGAATATTTAGTGACCATCAGCACTGGGTTTAAAGCTGCTGTTGTGGGAAACGGCCACAAGGCGGCAGCATTTCTCCATTCCCAAATCTGGTTACTAGGGCAGCAGAGCCTCTCTGGAAGTCGTGTTCCTAGGTTGTAAGTTAGAATGGAATGTGCCAGCAGAAACGCCCATAAGTTTATGTCTCATTAATTCTTGGTTTTCAAAATTTATTTAATCAGGGTAATGATTAGATATTCTTTGTCCAGGTGTACACAATCTGGTTGATTTCTACAATATATACGTCTATTCATGTTCAGATCCTCTTCCCATGTAAAACATTACAGAGTGTTCTGTAGATCTCCCTTGCTATATGGTCAGGCTTTTTGATATGTGTTTATAATATGTATTTCTATACGTATGGTAACACTAATCTTAATGTACCATTTCGCCCACCTATCCTTTTAGATAAGCATACTTGTAAGTCTGTGAGTGTCTTTCTCTGTGGAAATATGTTCATTTGTGTTAGTTATTAGTTAACGCCTATAAGTGATATCATAGGATATAGGTCTTTTGCCTTCTGACTTACCTCATGGTCTGTGATTATCTCCAAGCTCATCTATGGTGCCTCAAATAGCAGTGTTTCATTGTTTTCCATGGCTACTATTCTGTTGTCTACATAGACCACTTCTTTATCCATTCATCTGTTGGTGCTCATTTTGGTTGCTTCACTATCTTGGCTATTGTGGATAAGGCTGCAGTGCAGCTTTTGCAGCCTGGGTCTTCTCATTTCAGGTCTCAGGTGAGAGGTCCAGTGGTGTGACTGCTGGATTGAATGGTACCCCAATTTGTATTTTAATTGCACCTCCCTTCTGTTCTCATTATTGGCTATTACCACTTTACCTCTCACCAGCAGAAAGAGGGTACACAGTTCTCTAAAACCCCTTCAATATTTATTGTTTGTAGACTTTGTGCTGATGGCCAGTCGACTGGTGTGAGTTGAAATCTTTTTGTAGATTAGATTTGCATGAGTCTAATCATTACTGAGGTTGAGCTTTTATCCATTTTCCTATTTTTTTTAAAAGAGAGTGAGTCAAACTTACTTCTTCATATGATTTTCTTGAAAAATCTGCCAGTTTTGAATATTTTTGACCATTCCTTACCTCCGCACACTTGTTTAGGGCAGGTGTCCTTTACAGCCCTGAGTCCTTGAGAATGCAAAGCGACCCTTAGCTGTGGGTTTAAAGCTGCTCCTGTGGGAAACGGCCACAAGGCGGCAGCATTTCTACATTTCCAACTGTGGGTTTTGGGCAACAGAGCTTTCCTGGAAATCGTGTTAGTAAGCTGCAAATTAGAGTGGAATGTGCCAGCTCAAACCCCCAAGAGCTTATATCTCTTAAATTATTGTTTGTATTTTAAATTTAATTTTTACTAATTATCAGAGCAAATTTGATACAAATGTAGATTCTCCTAGGTGTACAGTTTCTGGTTCATCCTATCAATGTATCTGTCTATTCCTCTTGGGATCCTTTCCCCTGTATGTTATTATAGAGTGTTGAGTAGACCTCTCTTCGTATTCCATAGGTATTTTGAGATTATATATTTCATATGTATTAGTACATGTCTGTTAACCCCCATATCCTAATTCATACATTCCTTACACCTTTTCATTTGGTTAAACATAATTTGGATTTCTGAATCTATGCATGTCCTTCTCTTGGAAATTATTTCATGGGTATCAATTTGTAGGTAACACCTATAAGTCATGTCATAGGATGTCTGTCTTTCGGTTTCTTTCTTACTTCAAGTTGGGTGATTATCTCTAGACACTTCTCAGGTGGTGCCAACGGCACTGTTCCATGCTTTTACATGGCTCATATTGCATTGCATACATGGAGGAATTCTTGGTGCATTTTTCTATTGATAGGCATTTTGGATTCTTCCACGTTTTGGCTATGGTACATGTTGCTGCAGTGCAGGAATGCCAGCCTGCGTCTTTTTGATTCTGGTCTACTCAGGTGATAGGCCCATGAGTGGGCCTACCAGATCACATGGTAGCTCCATTTTTACCCTTAAACGCACCTCCATTCTGTTCTCACTACTGGCTCTTACCAGGTTACATCCAACCAGCAGCTAAAGGGTACACAGTTCTCTAAAACCCCTCCAGCATTTATTCTTTGTAGACATTTTTTGCTGATGATCCTTCTGAGGGCTGAGAGGTGAAAGTTTTTGTACACTGGATTTGCATGGCTTTATTAATTCCTGATGTTCAGCCTTTTTCCATTCCCGTTTTCTTAACAAAGAAGGAAAGAAAAGAAGAAACAGAAAACAAATGTGCGTACAATATGCCTCTGGCAACTGTCGTTTTGAAATGTGGACGTCTTTTGAAAGTTTAGATTGATATGCGACCCCAGGATTTGTTTTCAGGGCAGGTGTCCTTTACAGGCATGCAATTATTTTGAATATCAACTGACCATTAGCGCTGGGATTAAAGCTGCTGTTGTGTGAAACGGCCACAAGGTGGCAGCAGTTCTCCTTTACCATATCTCGTTACTAGGTCAACAGAGCCTCAAAGGAAGTCGTGTTCTAGGGTGTAATTTAGAATGGAATGTGCCAGGAAAAAGCCCTTTAAGTTTGTCTCACTACTTCTTGTTTGTTTTTTTAACTTAATTTTTATTTTTTATCACAGCAAGTTTGATTACAATGTTTGCCTTGTTGTAGGTTTGCAAGATGTGGTTCTTTCACACATATACATATGTCTATTCTTCCTGGGATCCATTTCCCATGTACGTTAGGAAAGAATGTTGAGTAGTCTTCTCTTGGTATTCCATAGGTCTTGGATGATTATATATTTCACCTCTGTTTGTATATGTCTGTTAACCCCAATATCCTAATGTATCCAATCCTCACACCTTTCCTTTGGTGAACCATAAGTTTGTTTAATGAATCTGTGATTGCCCTTCTCTGTGGAAATAATTTCACTGGTATCAATTTTTAGGTAACACCTAAAAGTGATATCGTACGCTATGTGTCTTTCTCGTTCTGACTTACTACAAGTCGTGTGATTATTTCTAGACTCATCTATGGTGTTGCAAATGGCATTGTGTCCTTTTTTCCCTTGGCTGATATTCTGTCTGTACATGTACCAGTTCTTCTTTGTCCACTCATCTGTTGATGGAGTTTTTGGTTGCTTCCAAGTCTTGGCTATTTTAATACTGCGGCAATGCACATTTGCCTGCCTGTGTCTTTCCAATTCTGTCTTCTTAGGTTATAGGCCCAGGAGTGGGCCTCCTGGATCGTATGGTAGAAAAATGTTTACCTTGTAAAGGAACCTCCATTCTGTTCTCATTAGTGGCTCTTACCAGTTTACGCCCCCCTTAATGTTGAGGGTATGCACTTCTCCACAACCTCTTCTGCATTTATTGTGTGTAGTTTTTTGCTGATGTTTATTCTGACTAGTGTGCGCTGATACCTCTTTGTGGTTGGATTTGCATGTGTCTCAGAATCCCTTGATATTGAGCTTTCTGGCATGTCCATTTTTTCTTCAAACTGTGAGTACAGCTTACCTCTTCAAATTGTTTTCTTGAAGTATGTGTGACATTTAGAAATATTTTGGCCATTACCTCCCTCAAGACATTTTGAGGGCAGGTTTCAGTTACAGCCCTCCAGTACTGGTGCATATGAAGTGACCCTTAGCACAGGTTTCAAAGCTGCTCTTGCAGGTAACGGCCAGAGGACGGCAGCATTTCTGTTTTCCCAATCTGGTAACTAGGGAAACAGATCTTCCTGGCAGTGGTGTTCCTCCGTTATATAATAGAGTGCAATGTGCCCAGATAAACCCCCAAAATCCAATGTCTCCTCACTTATGTGTGTTTTCTAAATTGAATTTATATTTTTTTATTGGAGTCATATTCCTTTGTGTACATGGACCACTTCTTCTTTGTGCATTCCTCTGTAGATGGATATTTTCATAGCTTCCATGTGTTGGCTATGGTAAATATTGCTGGAGTGCAGGATTGCCAGCCTGTGTCTTTTTTTTTGTTCGGTACGTGAGCCTCTCACTGCCGTGGCCCCTCCCATTGCAGAGCACAGGCTCCGGATGCACAGGCCCAGCAGCCATAGGTCACGGGACCAGCCGCTCCACGTCATGTGAGATCTTCCCGGACTGGGGCATGAACCCCTGTCCCCTGCATTGGCAGGCGGACTCTCAACCACTGCACCACCAGTGAAGCCCAGCCTGTGTCTTTCTGATTCTCATCCCCTCAGAAATAGGCCCAGCAGTGGGTATGCTTGATTGAATGGTAGCTCAGTATTTATCTTTTCAAGGCACCTCCTTTGTGTTTTCATTACTGGCTCTTACCATGTCCCACGTTGAACCAAGAGTATGCATTTCTCCAAAACCCCTGAAGCATTTATTGTTTGCAGAAGTTTTGCTGATGGCTATTCTGACTGGTGTGAGCTGTTAGGTTTTTGTAATTTGGATTTGCATGGCTTTAATTATTCCTAATGTTCAGCATTTTTCCATGCCTTTGAAAATTTCTGGTAAAGAAAAACAGAAAAAATGGAGAGTACAATTAACCTCTTGCAATTGTCTTCTTGACAGGGTGCCCTCTTTTGATTTTTTGGGTCAATTTTCGAACCCCGGATTGTTTTTGAGGGCAGGTGTCATTTACAGGCCTGCAATGAGTGTGAATATTTAGTGACCATCAGCACTGGGTTTAAAGCTGCTGTTGTGGGAAACGGCCACAAGGCGGCAGCATTTCTCCATTCCCAAATCTGGTTACTAGGGCAGCAGAGCCTCTCTGGAAGTCGTGTTCCTAGGTTGTAAGTTAGAATGGAATGTGCCAGCAGAAACGCCCATAAGTTTATGTCTCATTAATTCTTGGTTTTCAAAATTTATTTAATCAGGGTAATGATTAGATATTCTTTGTCCAGGTGTACACAATCTGGTTGATTTCTACAATATATACGTCTATTCATGTTCAGATCCTCTTCCCATGTAAAACATTACAGAGTGTTCTGTAGATCTCCCTTGCTATATGGTCAGGCTTTTTGATATGTGTTTATAATATGTATTTCTATACGTATGGTAACACTAATCTTAATGTACCATTTCGCCCACCTATCCTTTTAGATAAGCATACTTGTAAGTCTGTGAGTGTCTTTCTCTGTGGAAATATGTTCATTTGTGTTAGTTATTAGTTAACGCCTATAAGTGATATCATAGGATATAGGTCTTTTGCCTTCTGACTTACCTCATGGTCTGTGATTATCTCCAAGCTCATCTATGGTGCCTCAAATAGCAGTGTTTCATTGTTTTCCATGGCTACTATTCTGTTGTCTACATAGACCACTTCTTTATCCATTCATCTGTTGGTGCTCATTTTGGTTGCTTCACTATCTTGGCTATTGTGGATAAGGCTGCAGTGCAGCTTTTGCAGCCTGGGTCTTCTCATTTCAGGTCTCAGGTGAGAGGTCCAGTGGTGTGACTGCTGGATTGAATGGTACCCCAATTTGTATTTTAATTGCACCTCCCTTCTGTTCTCATTATTGGCTATTACCACTTTACCTCTCACCAGCAGAAAGAGGGTACACAGTTCTCTAAAACCCCTTCAATATTTATTGTTTGTAGACTTTGTGCTGATGGCCAGTCGACTGGTGTGAGTTGAAATCTTTTTGTAGATTAGATTTGCATGAGTCTAATCATTACTGAGGTTGAGCTTTTATCCATTTTCCTATTTTTTTTAAAAGAGAGTGAGTCAAACTTACTTCTTCATATGATTTTCTTGAAAAATCTGCCAGTTTTGAATATTTTTGACCATTCCTTACCTCCGCACACTTGTTTAGGGCAGGTGTCCTTTACAGCCCTGAGTCCTTGAGAATGCAAAGCGACCCTTAGCTGTGGGTTTAAAGCTGCTCCTGTGGGAAACGGCCACAAGGCGGCAGCATTTCTACATTTCCAACTGTGGGTTTTGGGCAACAGAGCTTTCCTGGAAATCGTGTTAGTAAGCTGCAAATTAGAGTGGAATGTGCCAGCTCAAACCCCCAAGAGCTTATATCTCTTAAATTATTGTTTGTATTTTAAATTTAATTTTTACTAATTATCAGAGCAAATTTGATACAAATGTAGATTCTCCTAGGTGTACAGTTTCTGGTTCATCCTATCAATGTATCTGTCTATTCCTCTTGGGATCCTTTCCCCTGTATGTTATTATAGAGTGTTGAGTAGACCTCTCTTCGTATTCCATAGGTATTTTGAGATTATATATTTCATATGTATTAGTACATGTCTGTTAACCCCCATATCCTAATTCATACATTCCTTACACCTTTTCATTTGGTTAAACATAATTTGGATTTCTGAATCTATGCATGTCCTTCTCTTGGAAATTATTTCATGGGTATCAATTTGTAGGTAACACCTATAAGTCATGTCATAGGATGTCTGTCTTTCGGTTTCTTTCTTACTTCAAGTTGGGTGATTATCTCTAGACACTTCTCAGGTGGTGCCAACGGCACTGTTCCATGCTTTTACATGGCTCATATTGCATTGCATACATGGAGGAATTCTTGGTGCATTTTTCTATTGATAGGCATTTTGGATTCTTCCACGTTTTGGCTATGGTACATGTTGCTGCAGTGCAGGAATGCCAGCCTGCGTCTTTTTGATTCTGGTCTACTCAGGTGATAGGCCCATGAGTGGGCCTACCAGATCACATGGTAGCTCCATTTTTACCCTTAAACGCACCTCCATTCTGTTCTCACTACTGGCTCTTACCAGGTTACATCCAACCAGCAGCTAAAGGGTACACAGTTCTCTAAAACCCCTCCAGCATTTATTCTTTGTAGACATTTTTTGCTGATGATCCTTCTGAGGGCTGAGAGGTGAAAGTTTTTGTACACTGGATTTGCATGGCTTTATTAATTCCTGATGTTCAGCCTTTTTCCATTCCCGTTTTCTTAACAAAGAAGGAAAGAAAAGAAGAAACAGAAAACAAATGTGCGTACAATATGCCTCTGGCAACTGTCGTTTTGAAATGTGGACGTCTTTTGAAAGTTTAGATTGATATGCGACCCCAGGATTTGTTTTCAGGGCAGGTGTCCTTTACAGGCCTGCAATTATTTTGAATATCAACTGACCATTAGCGCTGGGATTAAAGCTGCTGTTGTGTGAAACGGCCACAAGGTGGCAGCAGTTCTCCTTTACCATATCTCGTTACTAGGTCAACAGAGCCTCAAAGGAAGTCGTGTTCTAGGGTGTAATTTAGAATGGAATGTGCCAGGAAAAAGCCCTTTAAGTTTGTCTCACTACTTCTTGTTTGTTTTTTTAACTTAATTTTTATTTTTTATCACAGCAAGTTTGATTACAATGTTTGCCTTGTTGTAGGTTTGCAAGATGTGGTTCTTTCACACATATACATATGTCTATTCTTCCTGGGATCCATTTCCCATGTACGTTAGGAAAGAATGTTGAGTAGTCTTCTCTTGGTATTCCATAGGTCTTGGATGATTATATATTTCACCTCTGTTTGTATATGTCTGTTAACCCCAATATCCTAATGTATCCAATCCTCACACCTTTCCTTTGGTGAACCATAAGTTTGTTTAATGAATCTGTGATTGCCCTTCTCTGTGGAAATAATTTCACTGGTATCAATTTTTAGGTAACACCTAAAAGTGATATCGTACGCTATGTGTCTTTCTCGTTCTGACTTACTACAAGTCGTGTGATTATTTCTAGACTCATCTATGGTGTTGCAAATGGCATTGTGTCCTTTTTTCCCTTGGCTGATATTCTGTCTGTACATGTACCAGTTCTTCTTTGTCCACTCATCTGTTGATGGAGTTTTTGGTTGCTTCCAAGTCTTGGCTATTTTAATACTGCGGCAATGCACATTTGCCTGCCTGTGTCTTTCCAATTCTGTCTTCTTAGGTTATAGGCCCAGGAGTGGGCCTCCTGGATCGTATGGTAGAAAAATGTTTACCTTGTAAAGGAACCTCCATTCTGTTCTCATTAGTGGCTCTTACCAGTTTACGCCCCCCTTAATGTTGAGGGTATGCACTTCTCCACAACCTCTTCTGCATTTATTGTGTGTAGTTTTTTGCTGATGTTTATTCTGACTAGTGTGCGCTGATACCTCTTTGTGGTTGGATTTGCATGTGTCTCAGAATCCCTTGATATTGAGCTTTCTGGCATGTCCATTTTTTCTTCAAACTGTGAGTACAGCTTACCTCTTCAAATTGTTTTCTTGAAGTATGTGTGACATTTAGAAATATTTTGGCCATTACCTCCCTCAAGACATTTTGAGGGCAGGTTTCAGTTACAGCCCTCCAGTACTGGTGCATATGAAGTGACCCTTAGCACAGGTTTCAAAGCTGCTCTTGCAGGTAACGGCCAGAGGACGGCAGCATTTCTGTTTTCCCAATCTGGTAACTAGGGAAACAGATCTTCCTGGCAGTGGTGTTCCTCCGTTATATAATAGAGTGCAATGTGCCCAGATAAACCCCCAAAATCCAATGTCTCCTCACTTATGTGTGTTTTCTAAATTGAATTTATATTTTTTTATTGGAGTCATATTCCTTTGTGTACATGGACCACTTCTTCTTTGTGCATTCCTCTGTAGATGGATATTTTCATAGCTTCCATGTGTTGGCTATGGTAAATATTGCTGGAGTGCAGGATTGCCAGCCTGTGTCTTTTTTTTTGTTCGGTACGTGAGCCTCTCACTGCCGTGGCCCCTCCCATTGCAGAGCACAGGCTCCGGATGCACAGGCCCAGCAGCCATAGGTCACGGGACCAGCCGCTCCACGTCATGTGAGATCTTCCCGGACTGGGGCATGAACCCCTGTCCCCTGCATTGGCAGGCGGACTCTCAACCACTGCACCACCAGTGAAGCCCAGCCTGTGTCTTTCTGATTCTCATCCCCTCAGAAATAGGCCCAGCAGTGGGTATGCTTGATTGAATGGTAGCTCAGTATTTATCTTTTCAAGGCACCTCCTTTGTGTTTTCATTACTGGCTCTTACCATGTCCCACGTTGAACCAAGAGTATGCATTTCTCCAAAACCCCTGAAGCATTTATTGTTTGCAGAAGTTTTGCTGATGGCTATTCTGACTGGTGTGAGCTGTTAGGTTTTTGTAATTTGGATTTGCATGGCTTTAATTATTCCTAATGTTCAGCATTTTTCCATGCCTTTGAAAATTTCTGGTAAAGAAAAACAGAAAAAATGGAGAGTACAATTAACCTCTTGCAATTGTCTTCTTGACAGGGTGCCCTCTTTTGAATTTTTGGGTCAATTTTCGAACCCCGGATTGTTTTTGAGGGCAGGTGTCATTTACAGGCCTGCAATGAGTGTGAATATTTAGTGACCATCAGCACTGGGTTTAAAGCTGCTGTTGTGGGAAACGGCCACAAGGCGGCAGCATTTCTCCATTCCCAAATCTGGTTACTAGGGCAGCAGAGCCTCTCTGGAAGTCGTGTTCCTAGGTTGTAAGTTAGAATGGAATGTGCCAGCAGAAACGCCCATAAGTTTATGTCTCATTAATTCTTGGTTTTCAAAATTTATTTAATCAGGGTAATGATTAGATATTCTTTGTCCAGGTGTACACAATCTGGTTGATTTCTACAATATATACGTCTATTCATGTTCAGATCCTCTTCCCATGTAAAACATTACAGAGTGTTCTGTAGATCTCCCTTGCTATATGGTCAGGCTTTTTGATATGTGTTTATAATATGTATTTCTATACGTATGGTAACACTAATCTTAATGTACCATTTCGCCCACCTATCCTTTTAGATAAGCATACTTGTAAGTCTGTGAGTGTCTTTCTCTGTGGAAATATGTTCATTTGTGTTAGTTATTAGTTAACGCCTATAAGTGATATCATAGGATATAGGTCTTTTGCCTTCTGACTTACCTCATGGTCTGTGATTATCTCCAAGCTCATCTATGGTGCCTCAAATAGCAGTGTTTCATTGTTTTCCATGGCTACTATTCTGTTGTCTACATAGACCACTTCTTTATCCATTCATCTGTTGGTGCTCATTTTGGTTGCTTCACTATCTTGGCTATTGTGGATAAGGCTGCAGTGCAGCTTTTGCAGCCTGGGTCTTCTCATTTCAGGTCTCAGGTGAGAGGTCCAGTGGTGTGACTGCTGGATTGAATGGTACCCCAATTTGTATTTTAATTGCACCTCCCTTCTGTTCTCATTATTGGCTATTACCACTTTACCTCTCACCAGCAGAAAGAGGGTACACAGTTCTCTAAAACCCCTTCAATATTTATTGTTTGTAGACTTTGTGCTGATGGCCAGTCGACTGGTGTGAGTTGAAATCTTTTTGTAGATTAGATTTGCATGAGTCTAATCATTACTGAGGTTGAGCTTTTATCCATTTTCCTATTTTTTTTAAAAGAGAGTGAGTCAAACTAACTTCTTCATATGATTTTCTTGAAAAATCTGCCAGTTTTGAATATTTTTGACCATTCCTTACCTCCGCACACTTGTTTAGGGCAGGTGTCCTTTACAGCCCTGAGTCCTTGAGAATGCAAAGCGACCCTTAGCTGTGGGTTTAAAGCTGCTCCTGTGGGAAACGGCCACAAGGCGGCAGCATTTCTACATTTCCAACTGTGGGTTTTGGGCAACAGAGCTTTCCTGGAAATCGTGTTAGTAAGCTGCAAATTAGAGTGGAATGTGCCAGCTCAAACCCCCAAGAGCTTATATCTCTTAAATTATTGTTTGTATTTTAAATTTAATTTTTACTAATTATCAGAGCAAATTTGATACAAATGTAGATTCTCCTAGGTGTACAGTTTCTGGTTCATCCTATCAATGTATCTGTCTATTCCTCTTGGGATCCTTTCCCCTGTATGTTATTATAGAGTGTTGAGTAGACCTCTCTTCGTATTCCATAGGTATTTTGTGATTATATATTTCATATGTATTAGTACATGTCTGTTAACCCCCATATCCTAATTCATACATTCCTTACACCTTTTCATTTGGTTAAACATAATTTGGATTTCTGAATCTATGCATGTCCTTCTCTTGGAAAGTATTTCATGGGTATCAATTTGTAGGTAACACCTATAAGTCATGTCATAGGATGTCTGTCTTTCGGTTTCTTTCTTACTTCAAGTTGGGTGATTATCTCTAGACACTTCTCAGGTGGTGCCAACGGCACTGTTCCATGCTTTTACATGGCTCATATTGCATTGCATACATGGAGGAATTCTTGGTGCATTTTTCTATTGATAGGCATTTTGGATTCTTCCACGTTTTGGCTATGGTACATGTTGCTGCAGTGCAGGAATGCCAGCCTGCGTCTTTTTGATTCTGGTCTACTCAGGTGATAGGCCCATGAGTGGGCCTACCAGATCACATGGTAGCTCCATTTTTACCCTTAAACGCACCTCCATTCTGTTCTCACTACTGGCTCTTACCAGGTTACATCCAACCAGCAGCTAAAGGGTACACAGTTCTCTAAAACCCCTCCAGCATTTATTCTTTGTAGACATTTTTTGCTGATGATCCTTCTGAGGGCTGAGAGGTGAAAGTTTTTGTACACTGGATTTGCATGGCTTTATTAATTCCTGATGTTCAGCCTTTTTCCATTCCCGTTTTCTTAACAAAGAAGGAAAGAAAAGAAGAAACAGAAAACAAATGTGCGTACAATATGCCTCTGGCAACTGTCGTTTTGAAATGTGGACGTCTTTTGAAAGTTTAGATTGATATGCGACCCCAGGATTTGTTTTCAGGGCAGGTGTCCTTTACAGGCCTGCAATTATTTTGAATATCAACTGACCATTAGCGCTGGGATTAAAGCTGCTGTTGTGTGAAACGGCCACAAGGTGGCAGCAGTTCTCCTTTACCATATCTCGTTACTAGGTCAACAGAGCCTCAAAGGAAGTCGTGTTCTAGGGTGTAATTTAGAATGGAATGTGCCAGGAAAAAGCCCTTTAAGTTTGTCTCACTACTTCTTGTTTGTTTTTTTAACTTAATTTTTATTTTTTATCACAGCAAGTTTGATTACAATGTTTGCCTTGTTGTAGGTTTGCAAGATGTGGTTCTTTCACACATATACATATGTCTATTCTTCCTGGGATCCATTTCCCATGTACGTTAGGAAAGAATGTTGAGTAGTCTTCTCTTGGTATTCCATAGGTCTTGGATGATTATATATTTCACCTCTGTTTGTATATGTCTGTTAACCCCAATATCCTAATGTATCCAATCCTCACACCTTTCCTTTGGTGAACCATAAGTTTGTTTAATGAATCTGTGATTGCCCTTCTCTGTGGAAATAATTTCACTGGTATCAATTTTTAGGTAACACCTAAAAGTGATATCGTACGCTATGTGTCTTTCTCGTTCTGACTTACTACAAGTCGTGTGATTATTTCTAGACTCATCTATGGTGTTGCAAATGGCATTGTGTCCTTTTTTCCCTTGGCTGATATTCTGTCTGTACATGTACCAGTTCTTCTTTGTCCACTCATCTGTTGATGGAGTTTTTGGTTGCTTCCAAGTCTTGGCTATTTTAATACTGCGGCAATGCACATTTGCCTGCCTGTGTCTTTCCAATTCTGTCTTCTTAGGTTATAGGCCCAGGAGTGGGCCTCCTGGATCGTATGGTAGAAAAATGTTTACCTTGTAAAGGAACCTCCATTCTGTTCTCATTAGTGGCTCTTACCAGTTTACGCCCCCCTTAATGTTGAGGGTATGCACTTCTCCACAACCTCTTCTGCATTTATTGTGTGTAGTTTTTTGCTGATGTTTATTCTGACTAGTGTGCGCTGATACCTCTTTGTGGTTGGATTTGCATGTGTCTCAGAATCCCTTGATATTGAGCTTTCTGGCATGTCCATTTTTTCTTCAAACTGTGAGTACAGCTTACCTCTTCAAATTGTTTTCTTGAAGTATGTGTGACATTTAGAAATATTTTGGCCATTACCTCCCTCAAGACATTTTGAGGGCAGGTTTCAGTTACAGCCCTCCAGTACTGGTGCATATGAAGTGACCCTTAGCACAGGTTTCAAAGCTGCTCTTGCAGGTAACGGCCAGAGGACGGCAGCATTTCTGTTTTCCCAATCTGGTAACTAGGGAAACAGATCTTCCTGGCAGTGGTGTTCCTCCGTTATATAATAGAGTGCAATGTGCCCAGATAAACCCCCAAAATCCAATGTCTCCTCACTTATGTGTGTTTTCTAAATTGAATTTATATTTTTTTATTGGAGTCATATTCCTTTGTGTACATGGACCACTTCTTCTTTGTGCATTCCTCTGTAGATGGATATTTTCATAGCTTCCATGTGTTGGCTATGGTAAATATTGCTGGAGTGCAGGATTGCCAGCCTGTGTCTTTTTTTTTGTTCGGTACGTGAGCCTCTCACTGCCGTGGCCCCTCCCATTGCAGAGCACAGGCTCCGGATGCACAGGCCCAGCAGCCATAGGTCACGGGACCAGCCGCTCCACGTCATGTGAGATCTTCCCGGACTGGGGCATGAACCCCTGTCCCCTGCATTGGCAGGCGGACTCTCAACCACTGCACCACCAGTGAAGCCCAGCCTGTGTCTTTCTGATTCTCATCCCCTCAGAAATAGGCCCAGCAGTGGGTATGCTTGATTGAATGGTAGCTCAGTATTTATCTTTTCAAGGCACCTCCTTTGTGTTTTCATTACTGGCTCTTACCATGTCCCACGTTGAACCAAGAGTATGCATTTCTCCAAAACCCCTGAAGCATTTATTGTTTGCAGAAGTTTTGCTGATGGCTATTCTGACTGGTGTGAGCTGTTAGGTTTTTGTAATTTGGATTTGCATGGCTTTAATTATTCCTAATGTTCAGCATTTTTCCATGCCTTTGAAAATTTCTGGTAAAGAAAAACAGAAAAAATGGAGAGTACAATTAACCTCTTGCAATTGTCTTCTTGACAGGGTGCCCTCTTTTGAATTTTTGGGTCAATTTTCGAACCCCGGATTGTTTTTGAGGGCAGGTGTCATTTACAGGCCTGCAATGAGTGTGAATATTTAGTGACCATCAGCACTGGGTTTAAAGCTGCTGTTGTGGGAAACGGCCACAAGGCGGCAGCATTTCTCCATTCCCAAATCTGGTTACTAGGGCAGCAGAGCCTCTCTGGAAGTCGTGTTCCTAGGTTGTAAGTTAGAATGGAATGTGCCAGCAGAAACGCCCATAAGTTTATGTCTCATTAATTCTTGGTTTTCAAAATTTATTTAATCAGGGTAATGATTAGATATTCTTTGTCCAGGTGTACACAATCTGGTTGATTTCTACAATATATACGTCTATTCATGTTCAGATCCTCTTCCCATGTAAAACATTACAGAGTGTTCTGTAGATCTCCCTTGCTATATGGTCAGGCTTTTTGATATGTGTTTATAATATGTATTTCTATACGTATGGTAACACTAATCTTAATGTACCATTTCGCCCACCTATCCTTTTAGATAAGCATACTTGTAAGTCTGTGAGTGTCTTTCTCTGTGGAAATATGTTCATTTGTGTTAGTTATTAGTTAACGCCTATAAGTGATATCATAGGATATAGGTCTTTTGCCTTCTGACTTACCTCATGGTCTGTGATTATCTCCAAGCTCATCTATGGTGCCTCAAATAGCAGTGTTTCATTGTTTTCCATGGCTACTATTCTGTTGTCTACATAGACCACTTCTTTATCCATTCATCTGTTGGTGCTCATTTTGGTTGCTTCACTATCTTGGCTATTGTGGATAAGGCTGCAGTGCAGCTTTTGCAGCCTGGGTCTTCTCATTTCAGGTCTCAGGTGAGAGGTCCAGTGGTGTGACTGCTGGATTGAATGGTACCCCAATTTGTATTTTAATTGCACCTCCCTTCTGTTCTCATTATTGGCTATTACCACTTTACCTCTCACCAGCAGAAAGAGGGTACACAGTTCTCTAAAACCCCTTCAATATTTATTGTTTGTAGACTTTGTGCTGATGGCCAGTCGACTGGTGTGAGTTGAAATCTTTTTGTAGATTAGATTTGCATGAGTCTAATCATTACTGAGGTTGAGCTTTTATCCATTTTCCTATTTTTTTTAAAAGAGAGTGAGTCAAACTTACTTCTTCATATGATTTTCTTGAAAAATCTGCCAGTTTTGAATATTTTTGACCATTCCTTACCTCCGCACACTTGTTTAGGGCAGGTGTCCTTTACAGCCCTGAGTCCTTGAGAATGCAAAGCGACCCTTAGCTGTGGGTTTAAAGCTGCTCCTGTGGGAAACGGCCACAAGGCGGCAGCATTTCTACATTTCCAACTGTGGGTTTTGGGCAACAGAGCTTTCCTGGAAATCGTGTTAGTAAGCTGCAAATTAGAGTGGAATGTGCCAGCTCAAACCCCCAAGAGCTTATATCTCTTAAATTATTGTTTGTATTTTAAATTTAATTTTTACTAATTATCAGAGCAAATTTGATACAAATGTAGATTCTCCTAGGTGTACAGTTTCTGGTTCATCCTATCAATGTATCTGTCTATTCCTCTTGGGATCCTTTCCCCTGTATGTTATTATAGAGTGTTGAGTAGACCTCTCTTCGTATTCCATAGGTATTTTGTGATTATATATTTCATATGTATTAGTACATGTCTGTTAACCCCCATATCCTAATTCATACATTCCTTACACCTTTTCATTTGGTTAAACATAATTTGGATTTCTGAATCTATGCATGTCCTTCTCTTGGAAAGTATTTCATGGGTATCAATTTGTAGGTAACACCTATAAGTCATGTCATAGGATGTCTGTCTTTCGGTTTCTTTCTTACTTCAAGTTGGGTGATTATCTCTAGACACTTCTCAGGTGGTGCCAACGGCACTGTTCCATGCTTTTACATGGCTCATATTGCATTGCATACATGGAGGAATTCTTGGTGCATTTTTCTATTGAT